>NW_028254555.1:0-135000 GCF_964263255.1 Lissotriton vulgaris
GGGGTCGCGCCCCACAGATTGAAGACCTCTGATCTAGAGTATCCTTGCATGCTGGAAAGCAAAGGGAGCCTAGAGAAAGCTGTTCACGACCCAGCCTTCTGAATTTGACTAGACATGCATGCGTATTATCACTGAAGGAAATAAAGGGGCAACACTCAACACGAACCAACACAAAAACACAGCAATGTAACAAGCCACTAACAATTTAATGAATAGCAGGTGTGTATCAAGGGTGATGTGCACACCTATAAACCCTAGTTATATTTTAAGCATGCATCAGGCATCAGTAAACTAAAAAACTTAAATAATAGCATATTTTGTTTTGAGATCTGTGAAATGCACACTATTAAAAAAAGAGAACTATAGTTAAGGAGGCAGAAGAATTTTGAATTTCATCTTAAGTTTGTTATTGAAGTGTGACATGCAAGATGGAGGGAATGTCAGGGTCTTCTCCACCTCTCACACCCTATTCCTGCAGGGTCTTGGCCAATAAGGGATTTGAGGTGTATCTAGAGGCTACAGTCGGGGATATCTCTACAGCAATAGAAAAATATAGGTCAAAGCAGTGTCTGGGAGTGGAATCGCAGCAAGATTATCAATGATTTGCCTCCTCCACTGCTGGATAAAGAAAAGGATGAGCTAGACAAATATCACTCAGGGATTCAAATGCTTTATATACAGTAGGAAAACAAAAGGAGTAAAGTCGTGAAATGACACACATTTCTAGGCAGGAAACAGATGCCTCATGAGTCTGTGGAATGATATATAGCAGCATTGAGAGAGTTGGCTGCCACTTGTAAGATTCAATCCTTCCAATCCAATCTGCAGAGGGATCAGCTTGTGCAAAAAGTTTCTTACCATAAAAAGTACAAAATGACAAAATGTTTGACGTTGGAATAATCAACTGAAATTGCTAAACAGATTGAATACATCTCGCAAGGCATTAAACTGTTAAAATAAGACAAGCTAGAGAAGAGCATAGTGCATGAAATTGACACTAACAAAGTTGGTTATCGTTCAAACGAAGGCAGCACATGATCCTTCCTGGAAAATCATGTTCCTGTGCTCAAACAAATATGCATAGAACAAAAGGGATATTATGAACGTATGTGCAGAGCTAAATTGAGTAAGGGTTAAGGCATGAGCAGTGGTATCAATACTGTAATTTTAAGGATAGTGAAACCAATTATATTGTTGACAATGATTTGGAGGAGTGAATGCGAAATATGTGTGGTAGGGATAAATAGAATGATCAGTTTCACAAGATCAGGATAAATAGAAACCGGTGAGAGTTTTGGCAGATTCAGGGGCCATATACACTTTGATAGCAGAAGATATGATACACGTATGCTATGATGATGGATTAAGACAGTGGTCCCTAGACAAGGGTTAATGTGAGTAAACAATAAATACAGACCCAATCAGTACTATATTTTACTATACAATTTTTATGCATCCAGTTCACTTCTCTAGTACAGTTTTACTCACAAGTGATCCCTTCACGCCGGTTTACATAAAGACTGCCCTCACCAGCACCCAAAATGTTTTAAAACTGTTTTCCGCCCGAGCTAACTTTGTATTGTGTCTTTTTTTCATCTCTTACTACCCTCCTATGGTTCTGTTTATTTATTTATGGGTTTTATAGTACGCCTGAATCACCCCTGCAGGGGAATCTCTGTGCTGACTTCTAGTTATTTCAGGCAAAATGTACACATGCATACCAATGATAATGTCCTGATGATGATCCTATATCTTTTGTAAGAATCGAAACGCTGTTGACTTGTTGTGCACCATATACACTTCTTTATTTAATTCTAATTTTGTGTAATGGTGGCTCCACTATAATTTGTCACATCAAAATGTGCCCCATACAAACAATTTTCTCTGCCTGAGCCTTTCTGTTTTCATGTTGTTCGTCCTTCCCACTAAGTTGGATACAGGCTTGTGTCCCACTTTAATTGTTTCTTGCTTTATTTTGTATATATTTAAGCAACTGCATATTTTTTTAAAAACCTGTCCGTCTGGACAACTGTAAAATATAGTACTGATTGGGTCTGTAATTATTGTTTACTCACATTAACCCTTGTCTAGGGACCACTGTCTTTAGAAATAATTGATTACCCTAGGTCCCTGACCAATTGTATTTGGGTTTCCCTTGTCTTTTATAACATGATGATGGATTAAAACAGTCAGGCATGAAATTAATAGCATATTGGTCGAAGAGTATAGAATTGGTGCGATGCTGTGAAGCTGATATAGAATTCAAAGGTAGGCACATACTTTCTAAAGTGTGCAAAGCCTGAGATGGAGATGTTTACTTGGTTGGCCTCATCAGTGTGATGTTGGCATAACTCTGAATCTTAATCACCCTGATCGGGTGTTTTGTGTGGGTTTCAGAGGAGCTCAAGGACCTTCAAAGGCAGTGTAGGAGGCAGGAACGAAATGGAGTTTGGCTCCTAAGTTGGAATTAAAAAACAAAGATAGGGAGCTCACTCTCAAATGCAAAAGTGCTATCAAGGACACTAAATTAGTGTACTTCTCCCAGAGGACTACATCTGCTATAAATATTCCTAAAATACTCTTGAATATGGTGCGCACCCTACTGTCACCTCCTAAAGATCAATAAGGTTATGTCCCAGTGGAGATCAACTGAAACAGATAAATCAGTACAGCGTATTAATCGTTAGTATCTAATCAAAGTCAGACACCGCCATATAGTCTTTCCAACAATGGATGTGCTTTAATTGCATCAAAGTATTTGAAGTAATCAATTTATAAAGTACAAAACAAATCCTAAATGGATATATTCTTTAAGAAACAGGTGCACAGAGGAGTGAGGTGATGGGATGGGAAGGATTGTGGAAAACGACATTGGTGCGTACATATATACATCAATAAGATATTTGCAAACTATCCTGGCAGTGTTACTGTCGAATCATTAAATGTCGAGTCATAACACAGTTACAGATAAACATTCTCTGTCGCATTTGTCTGACACAAATATACAGAAGTGTTGACATTTTGACCCCTAAACGGAACAGCCAATTTCATGCAATGTGGGCGTGGCCTTCACCAGGACAAGGGTGAGGGTAGGGGAGTGGGCACCAGTAGAGACAGCTATATTGCTTCGGGCTATAATTGAGAAAGGCTGGGCTTGTAGGCTCTCAGACTTTTTAGAGATAATCATTGTACTCCATAAGGAAAATGCCCAGAAGGGCTTCCTTTTTATTTTTCAGCCTTGAGAGCTGGGGAAGCTCAAGAGCTTCCCTAGCCGCCCAAGGTTTTTTTTAATTCAGTGTAATGGCGATCGGCGTGCATGGAACACTGGCATTGTTGCATTGAAAGTGAAATGAGGCAATCAGCTCATTTCACTTTCAATGCTTCAGTGTTCATGGGGCTATCTCAGCCCCTGAGCACTGAAACACATGGACGAGGTATCATTGGAAAGGGGAGAATCTCCCTTTTTCAATGGTGCCCTTTCCATGTGGATCCCTGCTTGCAATTGCTGCAGGAGGGTGATCCCCAAGAAGGGATTCACCACTAGACCCCAGGGAGGAGGGAGCAGCCCTATGGGCAAGGGCCTTTGCTCCCCCTGAAACGTTATGGGCATGGTCAGTCTTTCTGCCCCCCGGGAGACAGAAAGCCTACTAGGCACAGGGATGTATTTTTCTTTTTATAGGGTTAGGGACTGCCCAAAATGGGCGTGCCAATGCCCTTAACCCCCTCCAAAGAAACTGGGCACAGTTTTTCTGTCCACCCGGGGGTATAAGGGGGCAATAGCCGACGACCTCCCCCCCCCGAGGAGCAGAAAGCCCATAGGCACCAGGGAATATTTTTTTTCTTAGTGTAGGGGTGGGGACTGCCAAGAATGGGCCTGTCAATGCCCCTATCTGCCAAAAAACCAATGGGCACAGAAATGTCTGGGTTTGGTAGGTTAACGTAGATGACCGCTAAACCTTGGTACAAAAACCAAGGTGCCCGATATCTATTGCAAAACAACCTGTTTTTGCAAAGAGGGCTCTTGAATTTTGGTCAAAGCCTCAGTGGCCATCTAGGGGAACCTACTAGCCCTTACATTTCTGTAAGCTAGACACCTGGGGGAGTCCATGGAGGTGTGACTTGCATGGATCCCTCAACATTTTCTTACTCAGAATCCCCTGCAAAACTCAAATTTAGCTAAAAAAAGCATGTTTTCCTCACATTTCTGTGTGGGAAAGTTGTGGGATCACCGAGCAGGCACAGATCTCCCACCACCCAGAGTTTCCTGAGGTCTCATGAAAAAAATACTACCTCACATGTGTGGGAGGGCAAAGTGCCTGCGACAGGGAAGGGGCCTAAACGTATTCTGGAGGCATCAAAATTATCCATCACAAAACCAGTTTGTTTTGTAAAGGAGTTGCCTGCATTTTTGGTCCGGGCTCTGTGGCCATCAAGGGAAACCTACCAAACCTAGAGATTTATAATAACTAGACATCTGGGGGAGTACATGGTGGTATGGCTTGCATGGATCTATAATGTTTTTTTACTCAGAATCCCATGCAAACCTCAAACTTAGCTTTCAAAAAACACCCTTTTCTCACATTTTTGTGTGGGAAAGTTGTGGGATCACTGAGCCGGCTCAAATTTCCTACCACTCAGTATTCCACTATGTCTCCTGATAAAAATGTTACCTCACTTGTGTGAGTGGGTGAAGTGCCAGCAACAGGGAAGGTCCCAGGACATATTGTGGAGGCATCAAAATGATCCATCACAAAACAAGTTGGTTTTGCAAGGGAGTCGCCTGCATTTTTGGTCCCGGGCTCAGCGGCCATCAAGGGAAACCTACCAAACCTAGAGCTTGCATGGATCCCCAATGTTTTATTACTCAGAATCCCATGCAAACTGTTGAACTGCATTTTAAAAACCCACAAGACTCCATTGTGTGTTGCCATGCTCTCTGCAACTTGGTGAAGAACTGCTTTCCATGTCCCCGTTGAAACTTGCACAACCCTCCCCTCTCCTTGTGGTTGAGCCGATTCTGAGAAACTGCCTGTGTGCCTCACCCCCCCAGTTGTGTCAAAGACTCAGCTAAATCCTGTCCACGGTTGGTAACTCAGCCTGTCACAACTCCTGTGCCCCATGACCACGCCATCTGGTCAAGGAAGCACAATGCTGTGCCCCATGACCACACCATCGGATCAACGAACGACGAGGCTGCACCCTGTGACCACACCATTGAGCAAGGGAGCACGAGGCTGTGGACATTGTGCAATAAGAGACAGATGTCCCCTGGCCACGATCGCACTACAAGACTGACGAAGAACTTGTCAAATGAGGAACTAAGCAAAATGTGGAACTGTGTATTATGTAAATGAGCGTGGCTAGCGCTATAAGTATGTGTGTGCTGCGGATTGAAGCAGCAGTCACCGTAGAATTGTCTTTGTACCATTCTGGGACCTCTGTCCTTAGCTCAAGCTAGTAAATAACTTACTTCCCTCCATGGCTGGTTGTCCTGGTCTCTTTGGTAATGTATGACTTGAACAAGGAGAACCTGTGGATTCTAAGGTGTGCCCTGCACCACTGGCTTTGATTCTCCTAGTGGGGGAGAGGTCTCCAAAAAGCTGGTTCTACAATTTGGTGCCCAACGTTGGCGTCTTCGGTGGTCATCTTCGAGCCTGGTGGTCGTGAGGGGTCCGCGATCAATTTCTAAGGGAGGCGCGCCACTACATTGACTAAACAAATTTGTCTTTGTGGGCCCGAGGTCTCCGATCGTGTGATTCATCCTTCCAGTGGTGTACCCGACTGCGGCCCCGACTGAAGCTCCAGTTCTGGTTCCCAATCTTTGGAGATAGAGAGTCGCCGTGTGACGGAAGTTTGATGGTCAGGTAAGAGTGGGAGTGGCCCACTTCTTTGGTGAATTGTATTTTGGTTTTGGTATTTGATTCGACTTTTGCAAAAGCCAAAGCCAAGGGGTAAGTACAGTTGTATACTGTAAATATTAGATCTTGCCCTTTGTTGTTTGGAACCAGGATACACATCTAGAGATGCCTGGATTTAGTAAATTCCGGAAATGGTGTTGTTGTTATTGTACGCAGGACTCCGCATTGGAGGAATCTTGTCCCATTCCTCCTTTGGCGACCCCTAATCATGAAGTTTATGCTAAATATGGTGTTGGCCCGATTATGTTTCCTTCACTTTGGCACAGATATACGAAAGGTAGTGCTGAATTACAATGGCCAATGTACGGTAGTTTTGAACCTCCTGCATTAGATAATTTAGAGGAAAAGTTGTTTCAAAGAAAAGCTAGACCTGCGATGTTTGATTCCTTTCGGGTTTGGTGCAAGGAGTCCAAACAGAAAGAAATCAAACTCAAAAAGAATGAAGCTAAAGTAATGCGTATGAGTGTAATACATGATAGATTAAATAGAATGCAGATAGATGGATGTTACGTTACAAAGAAGGTCCCCGAAAAGGCCCGGGACAAGGAGGATGACCCTCTCATGTCCTCCATGTTGAACACCCCTCCACCCTATACTCCGGCAATGTATCCGACCCTTAATCCCGCCCAATTGACCCCCGCTACTGCTCCAGTTTCTGTCCCTGCCCATGCCCTGGTTTGTCCAATTCCTCAGCCACTTGTTCACAAAGCCCGACTGTTTAGGCCACTGTACCAATGCAAAACCACCCTTCTTTTCCTCTTGTTGCACCTTCTACGGGTTCCGTACCTGTCCAACCTAATATGCCTTCGACTCCCCTTGCAACCAACCCATTTCTTGTTGACAGTCATCCGACACCTTCCCCCCAGTACAGGACTATTAGCGAATGCATGGTCAGTGGTCCGTGATTATATCCCTTATGCAACTCCGCATAGACCTCCCACTCCCAGACGACGCACCTTACGCAGACTGATAGGTAGTACACAGGAACAACTCGCTATGAGTCAACAAGCTTGTGTGTGGATAGAAAATAACACTATGTACACCGCTCAGGATATATGGATGACAATGGACCAGTGGACACGCATTCAACAGATTGACATTTTTTGTGAAATATGTGACATACTGATCCAAATGTGGGAGGATTTTGTAGAATTAGGTCCACCCGCAGGTCTTTCTGACCTTCGCAATAAGGTTGAAAAAGGGGACATTCAGGGCCCAGCACTATTATGCGATCTAATCACGTTAGTAGCCTACAGAGACTCCTTATCTGGTGTTTCATTAAATAAGGGTTTCCCAATGAGGGAGGTACAGCCTGTTTGGAGAGACCGCGTTGCTGGCGCAGATGGCAATCCTGAAATACCGGCAGGTTTTAGGCAGATGTGGGTCCATGTCCCTTGGAAAAGGTCTGATGTCCTCCAACTTAAAAACCAATTACCTGACCCAGGTAAAAATCCAGCAGGTTATTATACGGAATCGACTCAGACACTCCAATCTTGCGTAATGACTTTAGCAGATATAGACATGTTAATGGGACAAGTAGTACCGACTGAAGTATGGTCCAAAATACGCCATAATGATCAGACAGAATTTGGCCATACATGGAAGGAATTTGAGCAAGCTGACAGAGCTCGAACTGGTGGTGAGAAACCCGATCCCATGATCTTAGCCCTTCCGGCCCAGATACCAACTGCCATGAAAAAGATGTTGACACCTCACCGTATCAATTGGGACAGATTAGCTTATTGCAAACAGAAGAAAGATGAAAGTGTCTCTAACTTTTTCACGCGATTTGAAAGCACATTCACCGACTATAGTGGACAGGACATGACCTTAGAAGGGGGACAGCAACTGTTTGTGGATAAATTTGTGTCCAATCTGTTATCAGAGCTTGGACCTAAACTAAAAATGTCAGAAAGTGCATGGCCCATCTCCACCCGTCTGGTATTTTGACAATGACCCAGTACTATGAGAATAGGGAGAATGAAGAGCGAGATAGAACAGATAAAAAGACTAAAGACTTAAAGACAAAGGTGTTACTCCAACAAGCATACCCGACCCAGACCCAAAATAGAGGAGCCCCTAAGTTTCAACGAATAGCTCAGAGACCTGCCCCTGTGACTCCTCGCCCACCGGTGGGACCTAACCAGTGCACTTATTGTCGCCAGGAGGGTCATTGGTGCGACAAGTGTCCATTGTTGGCCCAGAACAACTCTGCCCCCACTGACCGCTTCACAGGACAACGTCCCCAGAGAGGACGAGAGCGAGGCGGACCTAGAACACAGTTACAGGACAGGCGCCCCCTTATGCAAGAGAATACATTTGACACTGCTAATTATGAGGACCGCAATTATTTTACTGAGGATTATGAGCCTGAAGAAGGGACGGGGTTTATGTCCTACTAGGATTGCCAAGGACAAGAGAAGGGACCCGTGCCTATTCCTGTTGACCAAAAGGGACTGTATGTTCATGTTACAGCGCTGGGCTCCACGGAAAAATTCTTGGTCGACACTGGTGCAACAAAAAGTTCTATTGCTAGGTCCAAAGTCCCTGGGGCCCCCTTGTCTGGTGTGAATAACGTTTCTGTAGGGTTTTCTGGCACCCCAGTATCTAGCCCCATTTCACAACCACTGGAACTAACGATAGGACCCTGCACGATTGATTCCCCTTTAGTTTTGACTTCTACATGTGGTGAAAATGTGTTGGGTTTAGATCTATTGAAAAGATTACATGAAACAGTATACTGTGCTCCTAATGGGGTTTACATCACCATGGGTCCCCCTACCACACACCCAGTATATTTTGCCTCTCTAGATCCCATTCACCAGGAACTTCAGACTGTCCCTCCTGCTCTTTGGGCCCAAGATGATACTGATGTTGGCCTTTTGTCCATACCCCCTTTTTCTGTTACCCTGATGGAAAATGCTCGCCCTCCCCGACTTCCCCAATACAAAATACCCGAAGAAGGGGAAAGGACATTACTCCAGATCAATTCTAAACTTGCTGACATGGGTGTGGTTGAAGAGACAAGAGGAAATGTGTGCAAAATCCCAATTTTGCCTGTCCTAAAACGCACCGATCCTTCTAAGCCCCCTGTTTATCGTTTTGTCATTGATTTACACGAGATAAACAAAATAGTAGTACCACAGTTTCCTGTGGTCCCAGATATCACCACCCTACTTACTATGGTTCCCCCGACTGCATGTTTTTTCTCTGCCATTGACTAAAAAATACCTTCTTTAGTATACCCGTTGATGAACAGAGTAGGGATCTTTTCGGATTCTCATTGGCAGGACCGAGTTTCCGGTTCTGCAGAGCTCCACAAGGATATACAGAGAGTCCCTCAATTTACATCCAGGCCCTTAAGGGCCAACTTGATTCCCTGACCCTACCCCAAGGTACTGCACTACTCCAGTACGTTGATGATTTGCTTATAGCGGCAGATACTGAGGCATTATGTAAAGAAGCTACAATGAAATTGCTCCTGCATATGGCACAGTTAAATCACAAAGTTTCCCTCTCCAAACTCCAATATTGTCGACATGAGGAGACCTACTTAGGTCATCTCCTGTCGAAGGAGGGACGCCGCCTCACCCCTGAACGAATACAAACAATCAGTAAGATGCCCCCACCAAAAACGCAGAAAGAGGTACCTGCTTTTATTGGTATCACCTCCTACTGCCGCCAGTGGATACCCAATTTATCTTTACTCATTAAACCTTTATTGAGCTTCACACTTAAAGATGTTTCCCACCCACTCCCTTGGACAAATGAGTGCCAGCATGCATTTGAAGAACTGAAAACAGCCTTGTGTTCGGCCCTGGTGCTAGGCACCCCTAATTATCAGAAACCCTTCACTCTTTTTGTACACAAGCATAATGGTTGCGCATTGTCAGTGCTAACACAGTGTTTTGGTGACAGACAACGCCCCTGTGCATATTTTTCTGCAGTTCTAGATCCCGTAGCCCGTGCACTACCCAGTTGCTTGAGAGCAGCAGTTGCAGCTGCCATATCAATTCGCCAATCTGCTGGCCTGGTCTTTGACACTGCACTTACAGTTATGGTTCCTCACGCAGTTGACACTTTAATAAATAGGATAAAAACACCACACCTTACTGGTGCACGTTTGTCCGGATAATAATTGACTCTCTTAGCCAGTCACATCACCATCCGCCGCTGCACTACACTCAATCCAGCCACATTGCTACCCTTTGTTAATGATGACACTAGTCCTGATCCACATGAATGTGTCCTCCGGACGGAGGAAGAAACTAAAGGCCGGGTGGATTTAACTGACACACCCCTAACTGACCGTGATGGTACCCTGTACGTGGATGGTTCTTGCTTCAAACTTCCTGATGGCAGGACAACTGCTGCCTACGCCATCACCACGTTACAGACAGTAGTAGAGAGTGAGAGAATACCTTACCAATCAGCCCAGGCTGCTGAGTTAGTGGCACTAATCAGAGCTTGTGAACTAAGTACAGGGGTGGCCGTCAATATCTACACTGACAGTCAGTACGCCTTTGGCGTGGTCAATAATTTTGGGCGACTATGGGCTGAGAGGGTATACTTTACTTCTCACGGCACTAAGATACAGCATGGTCATCTGGTCAGCAGGCTGTTAGAAGCCTTGACTCTTCCTCCAAAATAGCTGTGATCAAATGTAGCGCCCACAAGAAAGTAACTGATGACACAGGAAGGGGTAATGCATTTGCTGACCAGCCTGCAAAGGCAACAGCTAAAGATGTCTCTGCCCATAGGCATGTAGCTGGCCCCTCAAACTGGGTACCGGAGAATGGGATGCACGAGGACACTATTGAGAATGTGAAGGAAATACAGGCAGAAGCAACTAGAGAGGAAAAGGCTCTCTGGGAAGAGCAAACAGGCCTATTAAATGAGAATGGCTGTTGGACGGATCTGTCTGAACAACAGCGATGGTTGTTACCCGATGCCTTTGTTCTGCCAGTGGTCACTATGGCTCATGGCCCAGCTCACATTAATGCAAAAGGCATTTGCAAATTGCTAGCTCCGGTATGGCAAAACAAACACATCCCAAAATATGCTGAGAGGTTAGTCAGGCATTGCATGATTTGTTTGATGCATAACCACGGAAAAGGCACACCGACACTTGCTGGGAATTTTGCACCCCCATCTCATCCCTTCGAGGTGCTTCAAATAGATTACATACAGATGGAAAGATGCAATAATACCTGATATTTCCTGGTAGTTGTGTGTGCCTTTAGTAAGTGGATCGAAGTCTACCCCCTCAAGGACAACACTGCTATAAGCACTGTCAAAATATTGTTGAAGGAATTTTTTACCAGATTTGGAATACCCAGAATTATCTGGAGCGACAACAGAAGCCACTTTACAGGGGAAATAATGAGGAAAGTGTGTATAGGGATGGAGATCAGACAGAAATTCCATGCCGCCAATCACCCCTAGTCAGCAGGTTTGGGTGAGCGCCACAATGGAACACTGAAATTAAAAATGGCAAAGGTCCAGGCTGACACAGGACTGTCTTGGCCGGACGCCCTGCCCCTTGCCCTCCTATCAACTAGAGCCACGGCACATTCCCGTACCAGACTGTCTCCGTACGAAATAGTGTTTGGTCAGCCGGCAAATATTTGGGAAGTACCCCGTACCAAGAAATACTCTGACATTGAATACCCGTTGTTGATTGATTATTTACATGAATTGACCAAAAACTTACGTCTCATTCATCGTCAGGTACAAGATATCCTGCCGCCCAAACCAGAGGGCCCTGGTCACACGACACAGCCCGGGGACTGGGTTTGCATCCGGAACTTCCAGAGAACAAAGAACTTGGAGCTGAGGTGGAAACCGCCCCAGCAAGTGTTGCTGGCGACCAGGTCTGCAGTGAAGGTGGCAGGAAGAAAAAACTGGGTCCACGGAGTGCATTGCAAGAAGGTGCCTCTACCTCTACCATATGACCAGTGGGTCAAGAAAGGCCTGGGAGATGACAAATGCAAAAAGGTCCCGCGCTTTGTACCCTTCAGTGATGCCTACATTGCCTGGGCTTCATCTGAATGAGAGGACGATGACATCCTGCATTCTGCCGTTCCTCCGCATCTGAGGTTGCGGGACACTCAACAGCCAGAGCCTTTGTTTCCTGATCAGACAATGCCCAGGTCCATCCGGTACAACCTCCGACCCAAAAAAAAAGGACTGAAGAGACAAAGGTCTCTGCCCTCTGCTTGACATGGTCCGACAAATCGCTGCAGGGCTGTGATACACCGGCGCATTTTTATTTTTCTCTTTGACCGGAGCCTGTACAGCGGACCGGAACGTGCCAATAGGGCTGCCGGAATCACTGACCGGTGAAGCAACCACCAATCACAGGCAGCAACTAGGGAAGACCAAGTGAAGCAGATGATGAACAAAATGAACACTGAAAGCTTGAAGAGCAAAGAAACAAAGAAACAAGAGTACATGAAGACAATACGTGGCCGGTACTCGATCTGTCTAATCATACTAATGACTATCTCACTGGGACTGGCCTGCCTCGGATGGGTAATACACGCTGCCCTTGCAGCACCTGAGCCTACTGCCTCAACAGAATCACCTCATCAGCATGTGTCATTACCCACCCATGAGAAAAACAGAAGGACAGGTTTCTTTAACAACACTTTCATTCAAATGCTACACCAGCACCAGCTTGTGGTGAACACAACAAACTGTAGGGTATGTGGGTTGCTGCCCCAGACTGCAAGCACTAGGATGTCCCTGATTCCTGCTCCATTTTCTCGAGCTGGCTCGGCCTACAGCTTGTACATTGTGTTCTTTGATGCATTCTATTCAGGTGACACATCCACACGATCCCTGGGGAAGATCAGTAGCAGACAAGCCTTCCGCCACATCATGGCTGCGGAGTAGCCAAGCATGGATAAAGATTTAGCAGAAAAGAACGAATATGAGAACAATCATGGGTCCTTCTATCCATCGAACATTTACAATGGTGGGGGAAAAAAAAGACTGACACCTATCAGAGATCTCCCTGTCTACCCATATCCCGGAAAATACTGCATGAAGAGAACTGAAACAGTATGGGTGGGAGAAAGTGACTGTGCCTACACACTCCAGCTCAATGGTTCGACTCTCCCAGCTCTGGTGTTCTCACTGAATACATACTTTGTGTGTGGGAACAAGGCCTACACCTGGCTGCCAAAGTCCTGGGCAGGCACCTGCTACATTGCTTGGTTGCTCCCCCCCATCTACACAGCCGATGCAAAACACCACATCCAGAAGAGAGGTGTGGTTGATACTGGAGACACAGCTAGCCAAGAATTTGGTGACTTTGCTAAAGGGTTCCTCCTCTTTTGGGGCCCTATGGTCAATAGCCGCAATCTCCGACCTCTCACCAGGGTGGTAGAGGCCACCATCAACGCAACTGCCGGTGCTCTCAGTAACATCACGGCTGAACTTCAAGCAGACCGCCTCATGACTTTGCAGAACAGAGTGGCACTTGACATAGTGCAGGCGGATCGTGGAGGAGTCTGCACATTGATCAAAACAAGTTGTTGCATCTACATCCCCGATAATGCACCGACAGCCTATCAAGCAATCCAGAAGCTCCACAAGATTGCTTCCGACATCCATCAGGATGAGGGTTTATGGTCCCTGACAGGCTGGTTTGGAGCATGGTATCTCAGGGGGGATGGAAGATAATGATTTTCATTGCAATCCTTGCTGCCGCATTGTTCTCTTGATGCCTCTGTGTTCAATGCATGCCCGCGATGTGTGGGCTCTGTGCCACCCCTTTGGCACACAAACAAGTGAATCCACACCATCACAATGCCATGATGATGATCGAGAAGGAGGTCCAGGAAATGATGGACATTGACCTGGATGACGACTGATTGTTGCCTCTGCATGGCAAAAGGAGGGACTGTTGAACTGCATTTTAAAAACCCACACGACTCCATTTTGTGTTGCCATGCTCTCGGCAACTTGGTGAAGAACTGCTTTCCACGTCCCCATTGAAACTTGCACAATCCTCTCCACTTCTTGTGGTTGAGCCGATTCTGAGAGGCTGCCTGTGTGCCTCACCCCCCCCAGTTGTGTCAAAGACTCAGCTACATCCTGTCCACTGTTGGTAACTCAGCCTGTCATAACTCCTGTGCCCTGTGACCACGCCATCTGGTCAAGGAAGCACGAGGCTGTGCACCGTGACCACACCATCCAATCAAGGAAGCACGAGGCTGCACCCTGTGACCACACCACTGAGCAAGGGAGCACAAGGTTGTGGACATTGTGCAATAAGAGACAGATGTCCCCTGGCCACGACTGCACCACAAGACTGACGAAGAACTTGTCAAATGAGGAACTAAGCAAAATGTGGAACTGTGTATTGTGTAAATGGGCGTGACTAGTGCTATAAGTATGTGTGTGCTGCGGATTGAAGCAGCAGTCTCCGTAGAATTGTCTTTGTACCATTCTGGGACCTCTGTCCTTAGCTCGAGCTAATAAATAACTTACTTCCCTCCATGGCTGGTTGTCCTGGTCTCTTTGATAATGTATGACTTGAACAAGGAGAACCCGTAGATTCTAAGGTGTGCCCTGCACCACTGGCTTTGACTCTCCTAGTGGGGGAGAGGTCTCCAAAAAGCCGGTTCTACAAAACCGCAAACTTATCTTACAAAAAACACGCTTTTCTCACATTTTTGTGTGGGAAAGTTGTGGGATCACTGAGCCAGGTCAAATTTCCTACCACATAGTGTTTCCCAGGTTTCTAAATTAAAATGCCACCTTGCTTGTGTGGGTGGGCTGAGTGTCCGCGACAGGGAAGGGCCCTAAACATATTGTGGAGGCATCAAAACAATCCATCACAAAACAACCTGATTTTGCAAGGGGGTCACCGGCGTTTTTGGTCCTGGGATCGGCGGTTATCTAGGGAAACCTAGCAAACCTAAAGATTTCTGAAAACTAGACACCATGGGGAGTCCATGGAGGTGTTGCTTGCGTGGATCCCCCAATGTTTTCTTACCCAGAATCCACCGCAAACCACAAGTGAAGCTAAAGAAATCACATTTTTTCACATATTTCTGTGTGGGATCACAGCGCCGGCACAAATTCTCTACCACCCAGCGTTTCCCTTGTTCTGCCAAGTAAAATGATACCTCACTTATGAGAGTGAATCAAGTGCCTGTGGCAGGGAAGGGCACAAAAATGTGTAGAGATTGAGAGGATATCACACCATGTTGGTAAGAGTAATTTATTTTTTATATGTTTTTAGGCTGATTCTGCTTGGGACACCCACACTAGTAAGGTATCATTTTTATCGCAAGGCCAAGAGGAATGACTGGCAAGAGGTGGCTGACAGGTTTAGGGCTTGCATTATGGAAATTAGCAGGTGAAGAGAGAGCACTGCCTCAAAATGAACGTGAAAAAACAGAGATCCTGGTTTTCAGAATGGATAGCTCTATTTGGCCAATCAATGGTGGGCAGAAAATTGCGGTACTTTGCTGTTCCAGCAGCTGAGACCAAAAATCTGGGTGTGATGTGAGATAACACCTCGACTTTCGAAGCCCAGGTTAATAGAACAGTGAGCTTCTCCTTCTGGATCATTAAGATCTTGAAGGAAATCATGCCTTTTCTCCCTAAAGAGCTTAGGGTGTCAGTTGTCATCACTCTTATTACATCTCTATTGGACTACTGCAATGCCTTTTATCTTAATATCAACCAGTACTCACTAAATATGCTCCAAATTATCCAAAATGATGCAGCCTCATTAGTCCTACGGCTGCCAAAATACTTCTCAGTCAGGGAGGGATTGAGATCCCTACACTGGTTGCCAGTTCAGAGGCAGGTGTCTTTGCCCTTTGCTTGGCTCATAAGGTTCTCCATCTACATGGGTTGACTTATCTTAGGATGGTCTTTAATCGGTATGATGTTACTAGACCTCTCAGATCAGTTGAACTTAGTAAGGTGGTGGTACCTAGGTGGAGGAAAGCTAAGTTGAGGGAACAGCTCTTCACAGTTGCAGCTGCCAGGTTCTCTACGGGAACACATTAGGAGGTTAAACTCGTACCTGATATTTCACAGGCAGGTGAAAACATGGCTATTTTAGAAGTAGTACTCCCTTGGATGTTACTTGGTGGCTGAGGTTTTCTCTGCTTTGGGTTCTCCCCTTTCACATGGTTCTCTTCCGGTTTAGAGCTTTGATGTCTCCTAGTGTAACGGCTCTATAAATGCTACAATTACAATTAAATGCGTCTCTCCTAGTAGTCTGAACCTTTCTATCTTACCTATCCTCTTCTTCAACAGAAAATGCATTTTAAGCACATATATATCTCATCATGGAACATTTAGAGACTAATCTTTGTTGTATTTAAATATTGCGATTTGCACTATCTCTGCTCTTTGTCGACTTTCTGATTACATGGCTTTAGACCAAGATGTAGTCTCAATAATGAAGTGTTTTGTGGAAAGACGCCTAGCACTCTTCTAATGCTGAGATGGTACTTCTTACACTACATCAGCCCTCTCGCTTCACCCATGGCCTTTTCCCATTGCTGGGTCTCTGAGTTTTTAAGCATAATGAGTCAGCCTTAAGGACACATGAGCACAGAGTTTGATGAACGATAAAGAGTAATAAGCACACAACAGCTACCCATTTATATACCTTCGTTTAGCAGAAAGATACCATATAATATGAAATTCAGCAGTCATGTAGGCAGGTTTCGGTCTATATATTTATCTCAAAATGATAGGTATCTGTTCATTATGGGAAAATATTGCCTTTGAGGAGTCCTGATGATGGTTTGTAAATTTCAGATCCTTGAGATGACAATATAAGTGCATATTACATATATCATTTGCTATTTTGTTTTTTTATTGCATTTTTATTTTGAGATAGTTTGCTTGAAAAAGCTGTTTTTTGAAGCTGACAATGAGCATTGTTTCCAATTAGAATATTTAAGTTTTGTTTCCCTTTCAAGAATACATTTAGGATAAAACATAAATAAATTGTGATGTATTAAACTTTTTTCAAATGCAAACAATTTAGTGCATAATTAGTCACCTAGTGTCCCATGCTTTGTTGTTCCTGAGGTGGCCCTTGCCATTGTGGGAGTTGTATTGTTGCAAGTAATAACTATTATCCTGATATTACCAAGCAAGCAGCACCTCCAGAACAACAAAGCAAATCTATGGGGATAAGGAGGAGGTGCCTCCCCCTCCCCCCAGGTCCCCTCTCACCTCCACCATCACTACCACTATCATTAGCTCTGCCATAAGCAGGCACTAAGATGCTGAGACCTTTTGCCACATATCTATAATGGAAAAATTAACAGTAAAAGTCCCAGCATGATTAGCATGATAAGCGATGTTGACTGAAACACCAATACTAAGTGAAAGCCACATTCCTGATATGAGAACGGTTGACAGCTGTGACTTACCCCTTTTCAGTTAACAGACACACTCAGGTTCTCAACCCTTACTTTACAAAACCTTTAGTTTTTACTGTATGTCATTTTATGCGACTTCTCTGTACAATGTGATATCTGTTTATATCCTTATGGAGACTAAGCCCCCCAAAACAAGGCTTCATATGAGGACTCATGAATGGTGTGCTCAAATATGACTCAGTTCTAACTTACTTGAAGCCTAAGCATTAACTTGTGCTGACCTCACTTTCTGCACCCGCTGGTTATCAATAGGGACATATGAAAACTTACGAAATTAGGCGCACACCTCACGGAGCACGACGATTACCCACAGGGACATAGCAGCCCCTGCTTATTTATAGGAAAGTAAAAGCACTCCTCCACTGCATACATTCTCATTACCTAGTAGGTGAAAGGGGCCTCCCTTGCTGCAAGTACAGAATACCTGCAGGAAATCGCAGAACCCATACACTGCACACTTTAATTTTTAAAGGGTTATGGGACCATGGGCCGCTGCCTCCCAATGCTTCTGTTCCACTATTGGTCAGGCAGGGTCGGACTGAAAACCAAAATCAGTCCTGGCAAAAATGGTCAAATTAGCATCGCACTTCAGGGGGCCATGACTAGAAAGGGCAAATGGTGGGCATGCCTGGGTCCTGGCAGCCTAGCATGCTCTACAGGTAGACTTCCAGCGTATAGACTACCGTGAAAATTCCAGAGTGGGAGAAAGGCCAATTTCTGTACATTGCAGAGAAACATTTGCAAAAGGGAATATAAGCGCCCCTCAGTCCACACACTGATTTTCTAGAGGTTGACAGCAGCGTCCTTTTCAGCGCATGGTGAATATCCACAGGAAAACAAGATCACCCCCATACCGCCCACTACAATCATCAATTGAGAATTAGAAGCACCCCCTTTAAGCACCCTTTAAGAACTCACAGACTATGAAAAAGCCCCAAGAAGCTCACCCTTACGGCCCACACCAAATAGCAACAGAGAAATTGACGCACCCCCCTTCATATTTACGCCCTGTTCATTAACAGAGAGACATTTCCCCTTACTGCACAGACAATGTCAAACTGCACATCTCGTCGTGTTTCCGGCTCCTTTGAAAACATGTTAGGTTGATGAAAGTTTAAGTGAAAGGGGCACTTAAGTCGTTCTGCAGAAGGATCAGGGGCTGCCTGGCTGTCCTGTCTGGTGCTGCGGAGACAGGGAAGGGATGTGCTGAAAGCTGAAAGCAATGCAGCCCCAGTGCCAGACTCCCTTGCCTTTTCCCTGTTTGATGCAAAAGTATTTAAAAAACGAGCCTGACTGTTTCCCCTCGTTGATAAAATAATCCAGTTTGCTGTTTCAGACAAGCATTTGTCTCCAGCCTTTCGGACGCTCTCCCCTTGGGGAGCGTAAATTGATTTAACATGTAATCCGGTTTGTGGTTCCTGCCTGTCGTGTGTTCTGACACATCCCGCCAGAGACAAGAAACAGGGGGAAGGGGAGGGGGCGATTCTGAGGATAAACGAACAAAAAAACAGAGAAAAACACCCTGCGTGCTTGGGCGTAAGATCCCAGAAGGCTGTGCTTGTTCTCTTATCAGGAGGCGAGGAGAGCGCCGGAGCCGGGCGCGTGGAGGCAAAATGGCAGCCTAAGCGACAACAAGCAGCATGTGTCCCCTAAAGTGTAACACAATCCTCTTATGGATTCTAGAACAGAAGGGTACAATTAGCAAACCTCAAATTTCCTGAACATGGAAATGCTAAAGGCTTAACGATGCTTAGGCCTTGCGATGCAATCCTGGAAAAAGAGGGGGAAGCAGGTGCACACCTGTGAAAAATGAGTACAGATCATTTGTGGTAACATAGTCACCTTCCTGCCTCTGTGACTTAGGGTGCGGACTCTGTAACTGGGCTGCACTCATTATCTGCAGCTGTGTTAGGTTAGGGTTCTAAGCTGATGACAGAATATGCACATTTCTCCTAGGCACTTCATGAAGGAATTGAGAAACGAAAGAGAGTGATATAGAGAGAAGACATTTATTGCTCGTGGAGTTGTTCCTCCATCTTGATGAAACAGGGGCCTATCTTAGCCAAGCTAGCACCTAACCTAGTGGGTTAATCCATCAACCCTCTTTCACAGCACACAGCGAGAATACTGAACACTGCACCCCAACTGTCCCAAGAAAAAATTGAGCCTCCTGTGGAGGAAATCCAGAAAACCACGCAATGAAACCTACCAGACCTTTCGACTATTCCGTTCCCTCCCACCTACTGAGAGATCTACCAATCCGTCACTCCCTTATGGACGAAAATCGTAAATGCATCTCTCTAGCAAGGATCCCTCCCAGAATGCCTTAACCCCTTGGCCATGGCGGTAATTCCGCCGCGGCGCAGGGGGGGAGGGGGGCCGCGCGGCGCTCCCATGCTCATGACGGAACCGCTCCGTCACGAGCCTCGGCGCGCTGTGCTTGTGACGGAGCTGTTCTGTCACGGCCCCGCCCGTTCAATATAACGCGCCGCGCAGGTGCAAAATCAGCGCCGCGCAGGTGCGCCAAACGGGCCGTGACGGAACCGCTCCTTCACCAGCACAGCGCGCCCGAAGCTCATGATGGAGCGGTTCCGTCACCAGCATAGAAGGTGTTAAGATGGGCCAAGTATCTCCCCTGCTAAAAAAACAGGCACTGACCAGAAAAATGTAAAGAACATTGAGGGCCTGATTCACAAAGGGCCCCCACACTTGTGGCAGAGGCCCTACACTTGTGTGAAGTCTCTGCACTTGGGACGGAATCCCTGCAATGAGAATTCTCATTGCGGGCGGGGCCTCTATCACAAGTGCGGAGGCCCTTTGTGAATCCTCTCACTACAAGTACCAAATTCCATGGGGTGCTAGCAGCTGTGGCAAATAAGGTAAGTGTCAATATGTTAAGTAGTGTGCTGCCAAATCTACAAAAAACAAAACTGAAATGATCACTGTAGATGTGCTTCTCGATTTTTGACTGCTATTAAACAGAAATTGGTTAAAGGACCAGCATAGTGTAATTCTCACCATCAAAAGGCATGACTATATTTTCTGATCAGTGCCATGAAGCACAATAATTTTTCCGGTAATTACTGAGCAATATTAGAGTCCATAAATCAGTTGAAAATTATTTCAGGATTTCACAATGAGATTTCAGGATGCCACTCCCCCAGCTCCTCCCACTCTTTAACAGTTTTAGGCCTAGCATTGAACCCACAAGCACCAGAAGGATTGGCAAAGTGCTATCTGGTGTGTGAAATAAAGAGAAAGTGCCAAAATGTTGAGGAGTGTGCTGCCAGAATCTGCCATAGCTAAACTGAGTGTCCAGTGAGGGAGCTGGCGTGGATAAGAGGTGTAAACTGGATATGTTCATGTTTGATGATAAATTCTCTTAGAAGATTAGAAAGTATGGATGGAATTCAATTTTCAAGGCGAGGAGGAAAGATGATACAAACTATGGTAAAAGAACAATGGACTGGACGGTAAACGGCCCTGACTGCCCTATATCGACGCCATGTTTCGAAAAAATGTCAAGAAGATACAACAAGATGATCTTATATCAGGAAGCAAACCTCCTGACGATTCACATTTAAAAAGAAGGAGCAGGTGTGAAGATTGTGTACAGAATGTGTAAAAGAAACGTGATACATATAAGACTGCGGAGCACAGAGTAAGTTAAATGTGCAGTTGTCAGAACGTGCAGTCTCTACTCTCAGAAAAAACTCAAACAACATAAGTAAAATCAAATCAAGTGCTGTGCAGCTGATGACTTTTTTTAAAACTCTTACATGTACAAAAGTGGCAATACACTTGCAGAATCAAATCAGGTTAAACCTGCGGCAGGATCAATGCATAATTTAAGTATCTAAATCACTCACATATTGAAGACCCCAACAAACCTGCAAAGAATGTTAAACCCATTTGTAAGACTAGGTGTAAAACATAAAACTTGGATGGACACTTGAATGGTCAATCTGTCCTTCCCTTTGCTTGCATTGCAATCTATCCCTTTTGTGTGCAGGACCATCTCAGTTGAAATCTTTAAAACAACATCCCTTCTCCACTACAGAAGAGAGCTCAACACGAATCCCATCAAGCAATACCATGTCACTATTTCTTGACTTCGTTACTGGGCTACATGAGAAAATGCTACCTTGGAGTCTACTTAGACCAATATGTTGGCCCACCCCTATCTCTCACTGACGCCTGGCCCCTTGCTGCCACTACTCAGGTGCCCCACCCTCCAACCTGACCTTCCTTTGCTGTTATTTCACCTTACAGAACAGCTCATTCCCATTGCAAACACAACACCACCTCTCTCCTGCCTAGTGCTTGCACCTTTGCTGCCCCTATCCATCCTCCACTCTATCATGCGATCCAGCAGTATACTTTGTGTTCCCTATGATCCATCCTGAAAGAGCATCTCCCTTTGTACATCTGCATAGTCCTTCTCTGTCAGTTTCCAATCCCCGTTGTGGTGCTGAATTCCACCCACTGAAGCCCTCATACTTTGCAGATCCGAGTGCTCCACCGCCTCGCTCTTCATAGTGTACTCCAGCTCCGTTTACTTTCCCCTGCCCAAAACCCTTATCTTCTTCCTTATATTACTCTAGTCTACATCATCTCTTCTAGCCCCAGCAAGGATCTCCAAAGTCGTTCTGACTAGCAATTGAGGCCAACATTTCTGTGACTAATTGCACCTGAAAATGATAGCAGGTGAGGTAGTAAGAAGGATTTACCTTCGTGGAAAGTAAAATATACCTCCACCACAAAAAAAACATTTATGAAAGCATCAACTAATTACGATAAGTAGGCAGTGTTTGGTTACACTGGATCTCGTTTAGGGTAGCCTGGGATTTGGCCCCATAATAAGGCCACTTATTCCCCCCTCTCTCAGAGTTCTGGTACTGAGCTCCAGGGGTGTGTAGTTTTCTGGGTATTATGAATGGGACTCTGAACCACCACCACCCCCACCCCCTCACCCCCGCTGCCCAACTTGGAAATTAGGATTCACAATGGCAGTCACTAATTCCATACCCAATTCTCCTTATTATTTCTAAAGTTTTCCTCGTGTTTTTATCTATAGAATCCACTTGAATCCAGCAACCAAATTCTCTGGGTGAAAGACATAAGATCCAGGAGTTACAGTGCGTCTTCACCCCTTTATAATAACTGGTTAACTTTTAAGGAGGCCAACAGTGGACTAACATTATGTAACTGAGTTTAGACATCTATGGCAGGGCAGTCATTTGGAAACACTTTTCCATAAACTAGAGGATTCTGCAAAATTGTTTTGACATCTGTGCTTTTTGCCAACATGGGCCTTCCCCAAAATGATACTCAGAATCTCCAGAGTATGCAACCCTAGGAAAACCTGCTACATTCCTTCCACCCTAACTCAATCCACTCCCTTCCGGTGGAGCAGGGGTTGAGATTCTCTGTGTTAACCACTGGAATATCTGGGGAAAGGTTAGCAACTAGCTCTAAACTAGAGACACACCCACAATTTTGGATTAACTGGATCACAAGCTTTTCAAAAAACCACGAGTGTGCAACAGTGCAAAGCCTTTTTTTGCAATTTTGTTTCCGATTCCCTTTGGAATATTTTGAAACTTCTTAAAGGCCGCAACTATTTCCCGTTGCTACCGACGCGTCAAAATTATGACTTTTGCATCACTGCATGCTGCACATATATTTATTTAACACCAGAAAGGTTCTGCATCAGACATACATACTTTTGAGAAGCCAGTGAGGCGCTAAGAATCACCGAAATCCGAATTCGGTTGGTCACATTGCAAATCTGTGATTTCGAGATGTGCTGTAATTCTGGGCCCTCGGGTATTCCCAGGGCACATTGCACCAGACAAAACCATTATGGTGAAGACGCTGACCATTCCACCCACTCGCACGTCTAATGCCTGTCATTACTGGGAGCAGCAGACAGATGGCGCCTCTCTTTAACTGATCCCCAGAGAGCAGAGCAGGCCATTTGTCAAAATCTATGTCCTACCCAGCGGCCTGAGTGAGACTCCCCCCTGCATTACTGTTTGCCATCGTAATAAGTGGCTTATATTTGAAGTGCGCATGCGTGGTAGAAAAAGAGCGTTACCATTGAAGTGCTTGTGTGCTAGAGTCAGAGAGATCTAGTGAAGTGTATTTTCAAAGAAACCGAGAGATAAAACTAAAGTCGATGCAGGAACTTGTGAAATAGCGCTGACACGTGACTGAAGTGTCTATCTATGGAAATGGGAGAGCTACCACGGATATGCCTGCTTGAGTGAAAGAGAGAAACACCGCAGAAGTGTATTTGTGTGGGACTGAGATGTTTCTAAAGTGTCAGTGTGTAGAAGACTGTTATTACAGAAGTGTCTGTGTGTAGAAAGGAGACACCGCTGAGAGTATGTCTTATACAAAGAAGACAACACGGAAGTGTCTGTGTGTAGAAAAGAGAAGTCCTTGAATTGCACTTGTCTGCGAAGGATACACTACTGACGTGAAGTGGCTGTGTGTAGGGAAGAGATGTAACTAACTCACCATAAGTGACTGTATTGAGGAATGAGAGCTGTAACACTGAGGTATATGTGCAGCAACGGATGAAAAGTATTTGAACTGTCTGTTTTTTTTTTTAATTGCTTTCATTCGCTTTATAATAATACAGAAACACAAAATAAGCAGTCCTAATGATTTATGTGCACATTTCATAATTTACAGTAACTCAGAATTTAAAAATTCAAATACGATATAAATGTCTCGACATATTTTAATATCTGCGCAGTGCATTCGTTCCTTTAAACATAGTCCATCTGTCTTTCTTACTTTCCTCCGCTTGCTTGTCCACATATCACACTGTGGAGATTCCTGGGCTTCCCAGTGTTCAGTGATGTAGCCCGAGCTACTAATATGGCAAAGAAAAGGCATTATTTATTATTCTCTACAATACCTATTTTCCTAGAATAAGCCCAAAATATCAATGATTCAGTTGGAATTAAAGACAGTTGTAGAATATTATCGATAGGAATAAATAAATATAGGACATCAATAATATTGTAATAGTTGCCAGTTGAAAAACATGTGATACCATGTGCCTACGCAGTTGCATCTTTGGCATCTTTTTTAATGTTGGGGTTACCGTGCATATAGCTGCATTCTCCTAAAGGTGGGACCACTTAAAGCTACATGATTGAAGAGTTTTGCTTCTAACCACATTTCTTTGCTTAGGTCAGGATTCTAGCTTGCTTTCCACCTGTCAAACACCCCATCTACCCTTGACTCTTGCGTGGGGTTAGTGCAAGAAAGGTGAGTGTTATATAATAAGGATTTCTATAACACTGCGTGAATATGCTAGCTCTGTCTTCAGAATTTTAATGATGAAATGTAATGGGTTGGGGTCCTTTTAAATGTTTTAATTGTTAAGTGTGTTTTTTTAGAATGTTTTATGGACAAATGTCTAAATAAACTTGTTTCTGAAACTGAACCTATCTTCAGAAGGCTCTTTAATTCTGCTACATTTTCCTTCTAAGAAAATCGATGCCAACTATCCCAAGATGTGATTCCATTGAATGAGTTTGAAATGCAGTCAGTGTCAGTGTGTAAGATTGGTATCTATGTCTGTTTCTAACCATGATAGGTGCCAATGCCGTCAATGTCTCTGTACACAAATCATAGATACCAATCCGGCCAGTGTCTGAGTACATGAATGACAGATACCAATGCAGTCAGCATCTGTGGGTAAGAATGCTAGATACCAATGCAGTCAGTGTCTGTGTGTAAGAATGGTATCTGTGTCTGTGTGTAGCCCTGATAGGTATCAATGCAGTGAGTGTCTCTGCACACAAACGAGAGATACCAATGCAGTCAGTGTCTGTGTGTAGGAATGATAGATACCAATGCAGTCAGTGTATGTGTGTAAGAATGGTATCTGTGTCTGTGTGTAGCCATGATAGGTATCAATGCAGTCAGTGTCTCTGTACATGAATGAGATACCAATGCAATCAGTGTCTGTGTGTAAGAATGATAGATACCAATGCAGTCAGTGTCTGTGTGTAAGAATGGTACCTGTGTCTGTGTGTAGCCATGATAGTTATCAATGCAGTCAGTGTCTCTGTACATGAATGAGATACCAATGCAGTCAGTGTCTGTGTGTAAGAATGATAGATACCAATGCAGTCAGTGTCTGTGTAAGAATGGTATCTGTGTCTGTGTGTAGCCATGATAGGTATCAATGCAGTCAGTGTCTGTACACGAATGAGAGATACCAATGCAGTCAGTGTCTGTGTGTAAGAATGATAGATACCAATGCAGTCAGTGTCTGTGTGTAAGAATGATAGATACCAATGCAGTCAGTGTCTGTGTAAGAATGGTATCTGTGTCTGTGTGTAGCCATGATAGGTATCAATGCAGTCAGTGTCTCTGTACATGAATGAGATACCAATGCAGTCATTGTCTGTGTGTAAGAATGATAGATACCAATGCAGTCAGTGTCTGTGTGTAAGAATGGTATCTGTGTCTGTGTGTAGCCATGATAGGTATCAATGCAGTCAGTGTCTCTGTACATGAATGAGATACCAATGCAGTCATTGTCTGTGTGTAAGAATGATAGATATCAATGCAGTCAGTGTCTGTGTGTAAGAATGGTATCTGTGTCTGTGTGTAGCCGTGATAGTTATCAATGCAGTCAGTGTCTCTGTACATGAATGAGATACCAATGCAGTCAGTGTCTGTGTGTAAGAATGATAGATACCAATGCAGTCAGTGTCTGTGTAAGAATGGTATCTGTGTCTGTGTGTAGCCATGATAGGTATCAATGCAGTCAGTGTCTGTACACGAATGAGAGATACCAATGCAGTCAGTGTCTGTGTGTAAGAATGATAGATACCAATGCAGTCAGTGTCTGTGTGTAAGAATGATAGATACCAATGCAGTCAGTGTCTGTGTAAGAATGGTATCTGTGTCTGTGTGTAGCCATGATAGGTATCAATGCAGTCAGTGTCTCTGTACATGAATGAGATACCAATGCAGTCATTGTCTGTGTGTAAGAATGATAGATACCAATGCAGTCAGTGTCTGTGTGTAAGAATGGTATCTGTGTCTGTGTGTAGCCATGATAGGTATCAATGCAGTCAGAGTCTCTGTACATGAATGAGATACCAATGCAGTCAGTGTCTGTGTGTAAAAATGATAGATACCAATGCAGTCAGTGTCTGTGTAAGAATGGTATCTGTGTCTGTGTGTAGCCATGATAGGTATCAATGCAGTCACTGTCTCTGCACACGAATGAGAGATACCAATGCAGTCAGTGTATGTGTGTAAGAATGGTATCTGTGTCTGTGTGTAGCCATGATAGGTATCAATGCAGTCAGTGTCTCTGCACACGAATGAGCGATACCAATGCAGTCAGTGTATGTGTGTAAGAATGGTATCTGTGTCTGTGTGTAACAATGATAGGTATCAATGCAGTCAGTGTCTGTGTGTAGGAATGATAGATACCAATGCAGTCAGTGTCTGTGTGTAGGAATGATAGATACCAATGCAGTCAGTGTCTTTTTGTAAGAATGGTTTCTGTGTCTGTGTGTAGCCATGATAGGTATCAATGCAGTCAGTGTCTGTACACGAATGAGAGATACCAATGCAGTCAGTGTCTGTGTGTTGGGGTGATAGATACCAATGCAGTCAGTGTCTTTTTGTAAGAATTGTATCTGTGTCAGTGTCTCTACACAAATAAGCAATACTAATGCAGTCAGTGTCTGTGTGTAAGAATGATAGATACCAATGCAGTCAGTGTATGTGTGTAAGAATGGTATCTGTGTCTGTGTGTAGCCATGATAGGTATCAATGCAGTCAGTGTCTGTGTGTAGGGATGATAGATACAAATGCAGTCAGTGTCTTTTTGTAAGAATGGAATCTGTGTCAGTGTCTCTACACAAATAAGCAATACTTATGCAGTCAGTGTCTGTGTGTATGAATGATAGATGCCAATGCAGTCAGTGTCTGTGTGTAAGAATGGTATCTGTGTCTGTGTGTAGCCATGATAGGTATCAATGCAGTCAGTGTCTCTGTACATGAATGAGATACCATGGCGGGCAGTGTCTGTGTGTAAGAATGATAGATACCAATGCAGTCAGTGTCTGTGTGTAAGAATGAGAGATACCACTGCAGTCAGTGTCTGTGTGTAGGAATGAGAGATACCAATGCAGTCAGTGTCTCTGTACACGAATGAGAGATACCAATGCAGTCAGTGTCTGTGTGTAAGAATGAGAGATACCAATGCAGTCAGTGTCTGTGTGTAGGAATGAGAGATACCAATGCAGTCAGTGTATGTGTGTGTAAGAATGGTATCTGTGTCTGTGTGTAGCCATGATAGGTATCAATGCAGTCAGTGTCTGTGTGTAGGGATGATAGATACCAATGCAGTCAGTGTCTTTTTGTAAGAATGGTATCTGTGTCAGTGTCTCTACACAAATAAGCAATACTTATGCAGTCAGTGTCTGTGTGTATGAATGATAGATACCAATGCAGTCAGTGTCTGTGTGTAAGAATGGTATCTGTGTCTTTGTGTAGCCATGATAGGTATCAATGCAGTCAGTGTCTCTGTACATGAATGAGATACCAATGCAGTCAGTGTCTGTGTGTAAGAATGATAGATACCAATGCAGTCAGTGTCTGTGTGTAGGAATGAGAGATACCAATGCAGTCAGTGTCTCTGTACACGAATGAGAGATAGCAATGCAGTCAGTGTCTCTGCACACAAATGAGAGACACCAATGCAGTCAGTTTCTGTGTGTAAGAATGAGAGATACCAATGCAGTCAGTGTCTGTGTGTAGGAATGAGAGATACCAATGCAGTCAGTGTCTTTGTGTAAGAATGATAGATCCCAATGCAGTCAGTGTCTTTTTGTAAGAATGGTATCTGTGTCTGTGTGTAGCCATGATACGTATCAATGCAGTCAGTGTCTCTGTACACGAATGAGAGATACCAATGCAGTCAGTGTCTCTGCACACGAATGAGAGATACCAATGCAGTCAGTGTCTCTGCACACAAATGAGAGACACCAATGCAGTCAGTGTCTGTGTGTAAGAATGGTATCTGTGTCTGTGTGTAGCCATGATAGGTATCAATGCAGTCAGTGTCTGTACACGAATGAGAGATACCAATGCAGTCAGTGTCTGTGTGTAAGAATGATAAATACCAATGCAGTCAGTGTCTTTTTGTAAGAATGGTATCTGTGTCTGTGTGTAGCCATGATAGGTATCAATGCAGTCAGTGTCTGTACACGAATGAGAGATACCAATGCAGTCAGTGTCTGTGTGTAAGAATGATAGATACCAATGCAGTCAGTGTCTTTTTGTAAGAATGGTATCTGTGTCTGTGTGTAGCCATGATAGGTATCAATGCAGTCAGTTTCTGTACACGAATGAGAGATACAAATGCAGTCAGTGTCTCTGTACATGAATGAGATACCAATGCAGTCAGTCTCTGTCTGTAAGAATGATAGATATCGATGCAGTCAGTGTCTTTTTGTAAGAATGGTATCTGTGTCTGTGTGTAGCCATGATAGGTATCTATGCAGTCAGTGTCTCTGTTTACGAATGAGAGATACCAATGTAGTCAGTGTCTCTGTGTAGGAATGATAGATAACAATAAAGTCTGCATCAGTGTGTAAGAATGATGTATACAAATGCAGACAGTGTTTGCATGCACCAAAGAGAGGTACCAATGCAGTCAGTTTCTGTGTGTAAGAATGATAGATACAAATGCAGTCAGTACTCTGGATAGTCTGCATGTAACAGTGAGAGATACCAGCATAGTGTCTGTGTGTATGAATGAAATACCAGTCCTGTGGGTTAGTGCACGAACGAGAGATAGCAATGAAGTGTCTGTGTGTAGGAGTTAAAAATACCAGTGAAGTGACTCCAAGTACAAGTGAGGGATACCATCTAGAGGGCGTATTATACAAGTGCCTCGGGGTGCAATGGGTGTTTGCGCCCGCTTTGCACGCCCCCAGGGCACTTTGGTATTACAGAAAGGGCTGCAGCGCTTGTGAGTCCCATTCTGTAATACCGATAGTGCTGGAACACATAAAGTCCACCCCTTGAAGGGGGCAAAGGGGTCCCATGGACCCCCCCCCATCCCCTTGCAGTCTGGTGCAGTCACTGACTGCACCCGCCTGCAAGCGGATCTTTAACCCTCCTTCAAAGTGCAGGTAAGTGGTTTTATACATTTTCTTAATTTACTTTCCCTATCCCGTTATCTGTCCACTTCCACCCACCCTCTGCGCCCCAGCCCCTCCCCACCGCCCGACGGCTGGTATCTGTGCCGGCCCGCCTGAATTTGTGGGTGAGGTTGGAATGAGAGATACTTGAATTTTGAGTGTATAGGAATGAAAGCAAGCTACCATAAACATGTACTGGGCGAAGTCACAAGATTCAGCTGGGAGTAGGGGTGATTCACTCTTGTAGTATTAGTGGCATACTCCTGTATTCGAGGAGTCAGCTTACGTCTTGATTATTCTTGCAATTTCGGAGTAAGCCAGGATTACTGAGCGAGTAAGTCCAAGCAAACTCTTTGGGAATCAGGCCCTATGTATTCAGATAACAATTGAAGTGGATGAGAGAGTTATACCATTGAAATGGCTTTGCTCGATGATGAGGAAGCGAAACCATTGAAGTGTCACAGTGCGTGGATGGGAGAGCCTTACCACTGAGGTGTATCTTTACAGTGATAAGACAAGTGCCATTGAAGAGTCTATGTGCAGTGATTAGAGATACTTATAATTGAAGTGTCTGTGTTCAAGAATGAGAGAGAAACATCTTTGATTTTTTTTATTTAGTTGATTTGTATAGCGCAACAGCTACCCAACAAAGGGTTTCCCGGCGCTAGTGATCCAGTGATTTGATTGATTCAGGTCTTTAGATGTTAAACAGCCAGGTTTTTAAGGCCTTCCTGAATTTCATGTAATTGATTTCATTCCGAAGTGACAACGGAAGAGTGTTCCAAAGTGAGGGTCCAAGATATGAAAATGATTTGCCGCCCATTCGTACCAGCCTGATTTTTGGAATCACAAAATGGTTAGCCGTGGCTGATCGAAGGGTTCGAGATGGGCGGTAGGGATGTACAAGATTTTGTAGATACTTGGGGGCATTGTTAGTAGAGATCTTATGCATAAAGCATAGAGATTTAAACTTCACTCGATTCTCGATTTTCAGCCAGTGCAGTTCTCGGATGTATTTGGAGGTTGGTGTGGAGATGGGAATTTTCCACAGTAATCTCGCGGCTGCATTTTGCACTTTCTGTAATCGGCGGGTTGTAGCCTTATTGGCCCCCAAGTATAGCACGTTACCATAATCAAGTCTGGAAGTTATTAAGGCATTGATGACTGTTTTCTGAGTATGTTTGGGCAGCATCCAGCAAATTTTTTTAACCACTTTGATGTGTCTGTATGTACGAGTGAGAGAGATGCATTAATGTGTGGTTGTGTTTGAATTTGTTTAGCATCATTGGAGTGTCTGTGTAGCAATGGCTTGAAAGCCATTGGGGTACTGCATGAGACTCAGAGATTTCATTGAAGTACATCACTAGGAATGAGACATACAATTGAAACGCCTGCACACAGGAATCAATGAAATGCTATATACATGTGACTTGAAACTCATGTATTGCCGAAGAAAGTTTGAGACTCATGGAGGTAGGGAGGAGTAGTGAACTGTTTGATAGCTCTGGGGTGCAAATCTGAATCACTTACCCTGTGCACACCATCCAGCTCAGATTGGGAGCTGTGTAGTCCCTATACGTACTTTGGTGCTGCCGGATTGGACCAGTTTCTGTGTGATACTCAGTAATGAATTAGGACAGGGACATTCTCAATAAGCATGACAGACAGAGTTCTGAGGTTCAAGGCTTTATCTAGAAAATTATTAGGCAAATTACATGATATATCATTGATCCGGTTAGTAGCAAGAATACAGATCATAAGTACAAGAACTCGATAAAGTTCAATAGTAAATCCAGCATAGATTCACCTTTGACCAGGGGGAAAATGTGTGTTCTGTCGTAGTGGAAAATGCTGGTCTTTTTATAGGACTTTAAGCAAAGGATTTTACACATTACTACATGAATACACAATTCTCAGGATATACACCAATGAAAACTAACTCCTTTAACTAATTCCTTTAAAAGCATATAAATGTGTGCGCTTAAAATTCTCTCTCGAACATAACTGTAGATTGCGCCATTTTAGGCAGGAATCATTGATGCATGTTGTCTGCATTTGCCCCTGTTTACACAATGTAACAACACCATTACTGCATGTCTGAGTAGAGTTTACGCATATATTTCTGCTTAGTGTGTGAAATTCCCCAGGGAAGTGCTTAAGTTACTGTACTGGAGCCCCAAGGGCAGTTGTTGAATAAGCAGATTTTCCCTAGTTATCCTCAAGCACTGCTTGGCGTTAGTCGCCTCTAATTCACTCGGTAATTATCAAATAAAGCGGCGGGCTCTGGCAACTGGAAAGCAAGAAACAGGTTTATTTCTCCAGACGAAAACACGTCAGATCGGACACGCAGAATGTCTTCTCGAGGTGCTCTAACTGCGTCTCTGTGGCCTGGCCTTTTATACAGATTTGTAACGTTTTATTGCAGGGTAACACATTTCTGACATTTCTTTAATGCATTGTAAAACATCTTTGGAATCCCCACTTCAGGCCCATTCCCACACATACCCAGCAGTAAATGTCCACCCCCCCATTCTCAGCAGGTGATTGCTATCGCGCAGCTGGGCATCCCGGCAGGAGCTGAAATATGCGTAATCAGTCGGATCTCATGGAGTTGTGGCATTGATTAATTCCGGCCCCTTTGATGGGAGGCGAGATCTTACTGTACGGGGGCAATAAACTGTATCCGCATGGGTTGGTTATGGCCTGGGATCGGATCGAACAGCCAGGTGCATGGGAGGTAGTTATAGAGGGGCTTGTTCATGCGCTAGGGATGAAAGGGCATGTGGGTTTGGCACGGGAAGTGGCTCCAGGGCAGGGTCACGCTGAGGATGCTTTATGACTCTAGCATGTGTGCTTGGGGGCTGCCAGCGTGCGGGGGATGATAGCGAGGTCAGGGAGACGTGTGGGTGATCGGCAATGTACGAAATGGCCACAGTTTCTTAAAATGGCTGCCGCTTACGCGCTTGTAGAGGCCTAAGTTGGACAAGATGGCGCCGGTAATGTTCACATCGTAATCTAATTTTTAACAGTGTGCCCTTGAACATATCCCAGCCAGTTTGTCAGTTCATGTCCATTTCCATAATATTCTGTATCTCTCTGTCATACAGTGCTTTCATATTTTCAAACTTAGTGTCCAAAGTCTTAGGGCAAATAGAGTTCATAAAAAGGGAGCATAAGGGCGGTATGCATTGTATTCCCAGGCAGCAACCACATTACGAAAACTGGCACCAATATTATCATCAACAGTTTCCAGCCCCAGTCTTCCAAAAATGTTCCAAAACCAGCTTCCAAGTGTCCAACCTTCTTGTTCTTGATGGATCTCTGATGCCAGTCTGTGAAGGTGTTTGATTGCCTTGTAAATGGAAGGTGAGTTATCTGGGACGAAGTTGCAACAGCTGGCATCAATAATGCGGCATGCTCCTCCGCGATCTGCTAGTACCACATCTAAAACAAGACGGTTCTGTAAAGCCACCAGGTGGACCGCCTGCAGCTCAGCTGTGTTGTTGGTGAGGATGCCGGTTGTGATGTTCAAAGCTGTTTCTAATGATTGGGTCAGATGTCGGATGGCTCGACTGTTCGCCATCGGACCCCACAGAGGGATGAGTCCTTTTGCTGCATCGAGGAACTGTGATGCGGTGGAGTCTGCTTGCTCTGTGTCTTTGGAGCGCCTTTCCCTGTGATGGCATGCCAGTGCTATGTACGTTGGAGGAAGAACAAAGGCGATGTAGCAGGTGCCCCCCCAGCCTTTTGGGAGCCAGGTGTAGGCTTTCGTATTGCAGATGAAGTACATGTTTGGTGAGGCAACAAATGATGGGGGATCAGCAGTGTTCAGAGTCCTTTTTATAGCGCAGGAGCTGTGGCCCACGATTTTCGTCCCATGGCCCTGGATGCAAACAAGGCCTGAGACATTTACCACAGATAGGGCCACAGTCAGAGTTGCAGCAGTTCGCTTTCGTAGATATGAGAAGGTGGGTCTGGCTGGGTTGTTGAACACCCGCATTTCAATTCGCTCTTTTTCAGGAATGTTCATTTGAAAGGTTGCATTTGAGGTCAGAAGGCAAAAGGGAGCAGACGTTTTTCCAGTTTTGTTCAGCCAGAACTCGTCGTAAAACTGTTTGATCATTCCATCAGAAGTAGTATTGTCTTTGCAGCTCTCTTGCAGGAGCATTAACCAGGCAAGGCAGGACCCATGAACAGAGAAGGGTGAAGAGATGAAGCGAATAGAATGTTCAGTTGCGTGAGGTAGCAGCCTCCAGACCCAACAGTTTGGGGCATTGGCAGCAGATTGTGCTGGTGCAGTAGTTGTACAAAAGAGTTGTTCCAGAATTCCTTACGTCGTTCTCGGAGATGGGGTGACAGTGATACCAGATAATGTTCTTTCTTGGTGGTGGGCTGCATAGTGGGTAACATTGTCCTGTGAGCAGGGGCACTCTCTTCCATGATCCAGACTGTGACCATCAGCAAGAGGCAGATGAGGGATGCAATGAAAAGTACGATTGTCTTTGAACTATGCAGTTAGGCAGTCTTGGAGTCCTTGCGGTGGGTCTTCGGTCGTCCGGGATCTTCCATCATCTTCAAGAGGCTCAGTGACTAGCAGGACCACATACTTCTGTCTAGCGTTTCTCCCGGTAGCCTTTGTAGTGTTGGCTACCGCTCTGAGACTTTTGACTCAGTTAGTGGTCTGCTTCGTCGTAGCACTCTCCTTTCGTCACAAGTTGTACCCTTTTCTGGATGGCACAGTGGGATCTGGAAATTCTGCCAGTTCAAGTGTCTCTGTTTCTGGGTAACAACTCAGGGTTGGTCGATCTTTTGTCAGGAGCTCTTCTTGGGTGTCCACGTCTTCGTTCGTTGCCAGTGTTGGGGAAATTTTCTTGCAGTGATGTGCATGCAGTCAATTTTTCTTTCCTTCCACTCGAAGTGCAGTTCGGGTGGCGATCAAGACTTGCCACCTGGGTTGTCCACCTGGGTTCCAGGCTCTTCCATCTCTGAAATATCCAGATCAAAACATATTCTCCAGGTTTGATGTTGTGTCTGGGGCCCCTGGATGCGTCTGGTATGGCTTGCTGCACCTGTTGGTGGATAATAGTTAGTTTTTGCAAGTAATCAGACATAAGTATGTCCGGGACATCGTGGATGGAAGTTGTCTTTGGCGCAGCCCAAATGTTCATGGGCCGGCCAAAGACAACCTCGTACGGGGTCAATTGGTGTCTGGTTGGGGTGAAGCGCATTGATAGCAATGCTAGTGGGAGGGCATCGGGCCATTTCAGTCCAGTGGTGGCAACTATCTTTGCTAGTTTTTACGTTAGTGTGGCATTGTGTCTCTCTACCAAGCCTGCAGATTGGGGGTGGAAAACTGTGTGAAACTTTTGCTTTACCTCCAACCCTTTCAATATGTGTTGGATAACTTCGGCTACGAAGTGGGGGCCATTGTCGCTCCATAAAATTCTACAAATGCCATAGCGGGGGAAAAACTCTTTCAACAACACTTTTGCAGTAGCAGTGGCGGTATTGTCACGAGTGGGGTATGCTTCCACCCATTTGTTGAATGCGCACACAATAACTAGGATGTATTTCAGACCATGGCACCTCTCTAACTGAATGTAATCCATTTGGAGGATCTCGAAGGGATGGTTAGGGACTCCAAACACTCCTCGTGGTACTACTGTCCCTTTCCCTGGGTTGTGTTGCAAGCACACCATGCACTGTTGTACTAGGCGCTTTGCTGAGTCTGCTATCTTGTCGTTATGCCATACCCTAGTAATCAGTTTGGTCATGGGGGAGGATCCTATGTGTGCGGGTAAGTGTGCCATGGTCAATATGGGGATCAGATAGGCGTTAGGTAGCAGCCATTTGTCTCTGTCTTTTGTCCTCCAGCAGCCTTCGTCGTCTTTTAGTCCCACCCGAGCCCATTCAGTCAGTTCATGCTGTGTACTCGTCAGTTGGATGTCTCTTATAGTGGTCCTAGCGTCTGTCCATTTCTCAGCTTGTGACCTGGTCACATACATTCGTGTTGTCATTCTGTCTTCGTCTGTGGCTCGGGCAGTAACATCAGCTGGTGCATTTCCCTGTCCAATAATGTCCGTCACTTTCTTATGTGCTTGGCATTTAATTACCGCTAGCTGCTTGGAGAGGAGGACTGCTTCAGTTAAGGCGGAAACTAGATCTCCATGTAGGATGGGTGTGCCGTGCGAGGTCAGGAATCCTCGTTCTCTCCACTGGAGCCTGAAATGGTGAACCACCCCGAAAGCGTACTGGCTGTCCATGTATATGTTTACTGTCTTTCCTGCTGCTAAGATGCATGCTCGTGTGAGGGCAATCAGTTCTGCCGCCTGTGCGGATCGTTGGGCAATTCGGGCTGTTTCAATAATGGTTCGGGCTGTGGTGACGGCATATGCAGTCGAGGTGGTGCCATTGGGGAGTTTGATGCATGTGCCATCTACCCATAGTTCCCCATCAGGTTCTGGGAAAGCAGTGTCTCGGAGGTCTACCCTACTCTTCGTCTGTTCATCAGTGAGGGTCACACAGTCATGCAGGGGAGTCACGTTAGGGTCGTTTTCAGGCAGTGGCAACAATGTAGCTGGGTTCAGAGTGGTGCATCGTTTCAGAGTTATGTGTGGTGCCAGTAGGGTCAACTCGTATCCTGTCAGTCGTGCACTAGTCAGGTAATGGGTTTTGGTCTGATTCAAGAGGGTGTCAACGGCATGGGGTTCTAACACTGTAAGGGGGTTGGAGAGTACTATCCCCTCACTCTGGCGTATTGAATCTGCTGCAGTTGCTACAGCGCGTAGGCACGCGGGTAATGCTCTGGCTACGGGGTCAAGGGTGGCTGAGAAATAAGTGCAGGGGTGTTGCTTGGGTCCAATCGATTGTGTCAGAACGGTCAATGCACATCCCTCTCTTTCGTGTGTGTAGAGGGAGAATGGTTTGGAGTAGTCTGGGGTTCCTAAAACGGGTGCCAAACAAAGGGCGTCTCGTAATTCTTTGAACGCGTTCTGGCATTCGGGAGTCCAAGGGAGTGGAAAGGGAATGTCTTTGGCTAGAAGGGAAAGTAGGGGCTTGACAATGAGACTAAAGTTCGGCAACCACTGTCAACAGAATGAGGTGAGGCCTACCAGAGAGCGGACTTGCTTCTGGTTCTTAGGGACGGGAGTGTCTAAAATGGTCTGGATTCTTTCAGGTGTGAGTTTCCTCCCTTCCTTTGATAAGAGGTGTCTTAGATATGTCACTTGAGGTTTACAAAACTGCAACTTCTTTCGGGAAACCTTGTGACCATTCTCTGCAAGAAAGTGTAGGAGCTGGATGGTGGCTGTGACTGCGAGCGGGGAGGTGTCTGCTGCTAGAAGGATGTTGTCTACATACTGTATCAACACCACCCGGTCTGGTAACTGAACTGTGTCCAACTGTCTCTTGAGTGCCTGGCTATAGATGCTCGGGCTTTCAGTGTACCCCTGAGGTGCTCGACAAAATGTATACGAGCGGGATCTTAGGGTGAATCCGAAAAGATAGCGGCTGTCTTGGTAGATGGGTATGGAAAACAAGGCGTTTTTTAGATCAATGACAGTGAACGTGGTGGCAGTGGACAGGATCAGGGTCAGGATGGTGGTGATGTCAGAGACTACAGGGTACTGTGGCACAACTATCTTGTTGATCTCTTGTAGGTCGATAATGAAGAGGTATGCTTTATCATCTCCCTCTCCTTGTCTTTTGATGATGGGTAGAATTGGGCTGTTACAGACATTGCTTACTACTTCTTCTACCACTGCTGCGTCTACTAGCGACTGTATTATGTCGATCAGTGCTTTCTCGCCTTCTGGTGATATCTTGTACTGGGGTACTCTCGGTAAGGTTGCGTCTTGTCGTATTGTCGCATACACCGGGTCTATCATCATTCGTCCTACATCTGAGTCAGCTTTAGCCCATAAGTGCGACGGCAAAGTATCTAGTAGGGACCCATCAGCTTCAGCGGGGTACATGTGTTGGGATGGGTGAGGTCTTAGCTGCTGGTGGTTGTCATATAAGATGACTCGGACTCTGTCAGGTGAGCATCTGATAGTCGCTCGAAAATGTTTCAGTAAATCGAGACCCATAATGCGTCTGGGGTATTGGAGGAGAGGAGAAATGTTGTGTCAATGATATTGTCTTCAAGATCAAAAGGGATCGGTTTGGACAAGGGGTTAGTGGAGGGCGTATCATCAAATCCTATTGATGTCACGTGTGAGCCAGACAAGGATGCCCTTGGGATCAGTTGTTTGGATAATGCACTACGTGTTGCTCCTGTGTCTACCAGAAAGGGAGATTTCGTGCCCAGAACCTTTGCGGTAACATAAGGGCCTTGCTGGTCAACATAGAGCTCGACTGGATCCCTGCCTTGCCCTTGGCAGTCCTATGCAAAGTCGCACGCGTTGTCGCAGTCACATTGTTGGTACTGATTCTGTCGGGGACGGTCAAATGTATTTGCCCTACCTGGCCTTTCTTCACTAGCGCCATTTGTGTACCCTCTTCCGCGTTCTCTACCTCTTGGTCCGTTCGTTAATTCTCTTGCTCCTTTGTTCCTATTCATTTCTAACTGGACCGGGCATTGTGATTTCCAGTGTCCATATCCTTTACAAAATGCACATTGATCTTCCCCTAGGTCCCTACGTCCAGCGTAGGGTGCGGGTACATCGTTTCTGGGCGGTGGGGTTCTAGGTAAGCATGGGCGGAAAATCTGTTCCGCTTGCGGATTTTGCGGATTTTCGGTAAATTTGCAATCCGCGAGATTCGCGAATTTCCCTCAAAATCCGCGAGCGGAACGGATTGGGTCAAAAGTTCAAGCTGACTGTTGTAACTCTTTTAGAATGGCGCCGGCAAGCTGCCAGAGCCATTCTAAAATAGTTACAAAAGTCAGCTTCAACAGGAAGCTCTAATAGATGAAGTAAAGCAGGTGCTCGAGTTGAAGCTCAAATTCAGTTACACAATCATTAATCACCCCAAGCTTGGGGTGATTAATGAATGTGTAACTTAATTTGACCTTCAACTCCAGCACCTGCTTTACTTTATCTATTAGTGCTTACTGTTGAAGCTCTTTGTAGCTATTTTAGAATGGCGCTGGCAGCTTGCCGGCGCCATTCTAAGTGGGGCTGAGGGCAGAAGGGCACAAAAGTGGGACAGAGGGCAGAAGGGGACAAAAAATGAGTGGGGCAGAGGGCAGAAGGGCGTAAAAAACGAGAGGGTGGCAGTGATTAACCTGGCAAACCCGCGAACACGCAAATCGCTCCACGAACACGCAAAGCGCCCTGCGAACACGCAAACATATAAAAATCCGCAAATTCGCACAAATTCGCGAATTTTGCGGATTGCGAATTTGAAAATCCGCAAATTCGCGGATCGCGAATTAGCAAAATTCGCCCATGCTTAGTTCTAGGGGTATTCTGCTGGTAACCTCCCTTGTTTTGTTCCTTTCCTATATTCACCCCTTGTAGTTGTGCTATCATCACTCGTTCTTTTAAATCTTTCTTTTTCCTTTCAGAAGCTCTATCGCTTTCATTTTTCTGGTGTTCGTAATACTGGGCCATCTGAAGGATGGCCGCTGGTTTAGAGGCCGCCCAACTGCTCTCACTAGTCTGTAGTTTCTGTGATACCTCCGGCAACAGACCCTTGACACAATTTTGTACAAACAAGTATATCCGGTCGCATTGGTCATGTCTTGTCCACTATAATCGGAGAACACCGTTTCGAACCGGGAGAAGTATTCTGAGACGTCTTCTTGGGGTTTCTGGCGCCAAGCTGTTATTATGGACCAATCTATCTTTCTCTCAGGAAATAGGGTCTTCACTTTTTGTACAATTTTATCTGGGAGGTCTAGTATGGCTTTCAGGGGTTTCTGTGCAGGGTTTCGCCATTTGTCTAGTACATCGAGTTGCTCCCAGGTATGCCCGAACAGGTCGGTGTGGTTGATTTTCCGGAATTTGCTTCCACACGTCAGCTGGCAGATATAGCCCAAAGAATAAGTCGATGTCGGCAAGGGTCATGATTGTCGATCCTAAAGCGGTACTTAACTCCGTGTAGAATGCGGTGGGATTCTTCCGTAAGTCCAGCAAGGAATTGCGGAACGTCAGGATGTCCTGTCTATCCCAGGGCTGATACACCCAGTTGTAAACTACTCTTCCTTTAGCGTCCTGGTGATTAATGTCATCGTGAGTTCCCTGTCCTTTAGGGGGAACCCAGTAGGAGGCAGCTTCCTTTATGGGCATCATGTTGTCTAATCTCTCTATCGGGGGTTCAGTTATTACAGGTGTGGCGCTTCTGACTATTCGCCCTTGTTCTATGAGGTGGCGGAAGACTTCTAGGGTATAGGAGAAGAGTTCTGCTACATCACATTCACTCTCGTCTCCCGTATCCACCTTTCTATATAGGGTCATAAGTCGGTCAGGTCCTGTATTCTTGTATTTGTCTTCATAAGCTGTGAGGGTGTGGTAACAAAAACGCACGACGAAGTGTCGCTTGTTATTGCCAACGTAGGAGTTACAAGTATCTGTTATATACTCTTCCGTTTCTTTCCTGTTTACTAGGGTCTTAACTATTTTCTCTATGCCGGCTCGCTCATTCTTGCTCAAACGGGGGATTCTCACCGGTTCTTTTTCGTTTGCTTCGATTCTTTCTGAGGTGTCCTTTGACAAGGTATTTAGCATGAGAGGCTCAGTCGGTGCGGAGGCCGTGGGTACCGAGGCCCTGGCTCTACCTTCAGTTATGTCCTGGGATTCTTGGTGTTGTACTAGAGGATGGGTAGGGGCATAAGGAGGGGGCATATAAATAATCGGTGGACCTAAGAATAAATCATCGTTTATCTTTTGTTTCGATGGTATCTCAGGGTAAAGCCCTGAGGGTGTTCTGACAGGGCATTGGCCTGAGATTTCTGATTCTCGTTCCTTTCTAGCTTTTTCTTTTTCCCTAATTTCTTCTTCTAACTTTTTACCAGCTAGGTAAGCTGATTTTCGTAGTTCCTTATCTATTCTTGCTTCATCTTTCTTCTTCCGTTGCATCGTTTCTTTTCGCCACATACCGAGACTATCAAGCATGGTTGGCGTAGTTTTTTTTTTGCGAAGGGCTATTTCTAGCGCTTCAATTTTATCGAGGTCAAAAGATCCCATCAGTGGCCACTGACTTTCTCGATCTTTCTTGGTGTGTTTATGCCATAGTTTACTATAAGCTACAGTGACTAGTCCATACTTTATATACATGTCCTTATTAGGGGTGCCGTCCGGTGGAGCCGGATGACCAATCAGTGGGGAGAAGATAGGCATGACGTACAATCTGACAAGTGAAGATCTCAAGCAATGGTGGACAAAGGTCCGCACTACCTATCCTTCACTATGTGCAAAGAGAGAGAGATAATATTTCTATTCTTCGTTGTTTGCAAACAGAGAATATCTCAAAGAGAACCAACATATCGAGTAGCAAACGAGGCTAAATGAACCAATCAATGAGTAATACTAGTATTTTCCGAACCAAACAATTCCAATATAATCAAACAATCAATCAATTGTCGTTCTTTACGACCTTACCCGAACCATATGGACAGATTCTCGTCTTCCACTTCCAGCGCCCGATCGACCTCTATTCTCAGTTATTGCCGCGACACTCCTGTGGGATCCCAGTCAGGACCGTAGATCACTCGAGAGAGGTCCGTTCGGAACCAGTGAGGTTCGGATGATCGGCTGCCAGACGAGGGTCTCTTACAGGCAGGAGTACTTTCCTGATCATTGCAGTCGTTCACTCCGTCGTTAGGACCTCTCCACCGGACCCACATGTCGCTGATGGGCCCCACGTTGGGACGCCAATTGTTGAATAAGCAGATTTTCCCTAGTTATCCTCAAGCACTGCTTGGCGTTAGTCGCCTCTAATTCACTCGGTAATTATCAAATAAAGAGGCGGGCACTGGAAACTGGAAAGCAAGAAACAGGTTTATTTCTCCAGAGGAAAACACGTCAGATCGAACACGCAGAATGTCTTCTCGAGGTGCTCTAACTGCATCTCTGTGGCCTGGCCTTTTATACAGATTTGTAACGTTTTATTGCAGGGTAGCACATTTCTGACATTTCTTTAATGCATTGTAAAACATCTTTGGAATCCCCGCTTCAGGCCCGTTCCCACACATACCCAGCAATAAATGTCCCCCACACCAGTCTCAGCAGGGGTTGGTTATGTCCTGGGATCCGATCGAACAGCCAGGTGCAGGGGTGGGGGTTATCGAAGGGGCTTGTTCGTGCGCTAGGGATGAAAGGGCATGTGGGTTTGGCACGGGAAGTGGCTCCGGGGCAGGGTCGCGCTGAGGATGCTTTATGACTCTAGCATGTGTGCTTGGGGGCTGCCAGCGTGCGGGGGATGATAGCGAGGTCAGGGAGACGTGTAGGTGATCGGTAATGTACGAAATGGCCATGGTATCTTAAAATGGCTGCCGCTTACGCACTCGTAGAGGCCTAAGTTGGACAAGATGGCGCTGGTAATGTTCACATCGTAATCTAATTTTTAACACAGTTAAAAGTGGTAGTCTGCCTGCTTTACCTAAATCCTAAATACAGTTGTCAAATGCTACCCCACTATGCACTCCTACCCTTGGCATGCAGCCCTGCTGCTGCAGCCTTGCTAAGACCAGCGGGGACTAGGCACGGCTGGGTCATTACTATCACAAAAGTTCTTTGCAAACCAAATGGAAATCATCCTGGCTCTTGAAGAAAAATGAAATGGTTTTAGACACGTTCTCACACTAAGATTAGTGTGAACCAGAACCAATACGCCACATGGCATTGCAAAATGCACTTTATTAACTAGATTCGCTTCACAAGTTTAATGAACTTGCATAGTGCTTGTTAGTTATCTGGCCGTTATCATCAGAGTTTTCTAATCCAATGTGATTACGCTCTGCACTTTATTCATTGGCCTGTGACTCCCTACGACTTTGATGGGATCCCCTCGCACTGTTACTAATGAATCTACTAGGAACATGACACCAACCAGTTTATGTATAAGCTCCTTTAGCCTGAGCAACTGTATTTTGTTTTTTAATATCTAGTCCTTAGCCTTTACACTACACCGTGGCCAGGTGTAGCGGGTACTAGGTATGGCTGGCCTCTCACACCTCTTTCACCATCAATAAAAAACTTTAGGAATTTGAGTGGAATCCTCTTGGTTCTTGAAGCACAATGAAATTGCCTGTATATGTCACTAATCATTTTAGGATTCTGTTCCTTCAGGCAGCCAGGATTAGTGTGAACTAGATTTGACTGGTCATCTGGCAGCGCAACACACAAATCACAAACCGGGTTAGCAGTACAAGCCTAAAGAATTCTCACAATGCACTTCATCCCTCTGGTTGCCATCACTATTCTCCTTATGTCTGATGATATTGCTTCTTGCACCTCATTTAACAGCCTGCAGCCTATTACTGCATCTAAGGTAAGTTTAGTGGGGACACCCCTCAGTCTACATTCCTGGATGTTGGGAATAACCCGTGGTAGGCCCTGCAGAATTCAACATTCACAGCGTGGCTTGAGATCTCATCCTGAGTCACCACCCATGCAATTTCACAGCATTGCCTACCTTGAGGTTAGATCTTGCTACTATTAACACCAAACCTTACCACAGTGAATCTACCAAAGGAACCCGCACACAAATGGCTCCACGGTGCTACTTACTAAACTTCCCAAACCTCTAATGTAGCAATCTTGCCAAATTTTTACTACTACCTCGAAGTATATTGATTGAACAGAATGAAGCCCCTGATTACTGGCAGGCCATTCTCTACATTAAGATTTTAGAACTGACTTGAAAGATGTAAAGTCTAAGAATTTTTACGTTGTATTAAATTAATAGATGTATGCTTTGTCTTAACTGCTTTTATATGTTTTTCCTATATTGTTATAGTTTTAAATACCTAGAAACAATAAAAACTTGCCATACCTTATCTTACCATTCAGGAGCCAGCAACAAGAAACATTTGACTTAAGAATGAATTTGAAGATGCTCTAAGAACTAGGTTGTCCTTGGTTAGGAACATCTTAATCCCACAGAATGGGAAAGCTTACAATTCTCAGTTAGGGTAACAACAACAATGTTCACATGGTGTAGTGCGGCCTCATTTAAAAATGGAAGACAGTACCCTTTCGGTCATGTTAGCGCGAGATCGATTTCAAACAAATTAAAAGCTTAGAAAAGATAAAACAGCTTTCAGAATAGTGAGAATCAGTAACATGCTGTTGGCATAAGGTACATAAGATTGAGAGGAAATTACTTGTCACTAAATAAGAATTTATATGTACGATGCCTCAATAGTATGTGCATGTATGAATTAATGGGAGAGATGCAAAAGTGTTTTGAGTAAGAATGTGTAAGATTTTTGTTTAACATATGCACAATTGAATGTTCAAGACACAAGGGTAATGTTTGTGAGCTGGAATGAATGACATGTCTGTATTGTATACACACATCAGTGAATAAGATGCGAGGGTAGCGTATTCGAATGAGAATCATTCAAATGTGTGTGCAGTATTAAGAATGCATAAGATGCAGTGAAGTGATTACGAGTAACAATAGGTGAAATGCTAGTAATTTTTAGTGAGGAAGAACAGATGAGAAGCTAGTGAATTGTTAGTGAGTCTGAATTGGTGATATGGTAGTGCAAAGACCGTAAGCAAGAACAGATGCGATGGTATTGAAGGGTTTGTGAGTAAGAATGGGTGAGATGCTAGTGAAGTGTTTCATGAGTAAAAAGGGGTGGGATACTAATGAAGTGATAGAGAGTGTGAAGGGTTGACAGGCTAGTAAAGTGTTAATGCGTAGGAATGAGTGAGTTGCTAGATGGTTTTGAATAAGACTGGGTCAAATAATAGGGACCTTTTTGTGAGTTAATGTTAATGTTAATGTTAAAAATGATTTGTAGAGCGCACTTACACCAATTGGTTTCATGGCGCTGTAGAAAAAGGCAGAGTGCGTAGCTCGAGAGGAACTTAGTTGTAAGCTTGCTTATAGAGGCAGGTTTTAGGTGCTCTTCTAAATTTCATGAGGTCCAGGCAGGCTCGGATATCAAGGGGGAAGGAGTTCCAGAGACGAGGAGCGAGTGTGGCAAATCAGCAGCCTCCTCCTTCCGTCTGAAGGAGGGGGCATGGAGAAGTGAGAGGTGAGCTGAACATAAGTTGCGGGTAGGGGTGTGCCTGACTATCAAGTTTTCTATGAATTTGGGGCTTTTGCAGTGCAAAGATTTGAAGATCATGCAGCCTGTTTTGAAGGTGCAGCGTTGGAGCATAGGGAGCCAGTGTAATTTCCTAAATAGTGGGGTGGCAGGTTGCCATCTGGGTTGGCTTAGGATCAGTCTGGCTGCGTAGTTCTGGACCATCTGCAGTCGCTTCAGTAGCTTCAGTAGGTAGAGAGGCATGCCAAGGTATAGAGAATTGGCGTAGTCCAGGTGAGATAGGACAGTGGCTATCACCACCTGGGTAAGGGCCTCAGGTGTAAGGAGGCGACATACCTTTCTTATTTTTTCCTGAGTGGAAAAAACATTTGGAGACCACAAGACTCACTTGTGATTTCAATGAGAGGTTGCTATTTAGTGTGACTCCGAGTGTTTTTGCCGATGGTGAGGGAGAAGGTGGTGAGCCCATCTCTGAAGGCCAGTAATGTGGGCCCCAGTGCTTAGGACTGTCCCCTGTGAGTACCAGCTCAGTCTTGCCAGGGTTTAGTTTAAGATGGTTTTGGTCCATCCAAGATTGGATGAACCTCATGGAAGACTGAAAGCTGGTAATTGAGCTCTCGGTGTTATTGATCGTGAAGATCAGTTGTAGGTCGTCTGCATAGTTGAAGACCGTCACCTTCCTGTATCTAAGGGACTGAATTAAGGGAAAGATGTAGATGCTGAACAAGTGGGGGGACAGGGAGGAGCCCTGTGGGACACCGCAGGTGATTCTCTGTTTAGGGGCAACCAGATTGCCAAGGCGGACGGCCTGGGATCTGTTCTCCAGGAAGGATCTTAGCCAGCTAGCCGCTGTGCCCTGGATGCCGGCCTGGCCGACGCGGTTGATCAAGATGGTATGATCGACCGTTTCGAACGCGGCCGAGAGGCCCAGGATCACCAGGGCCTGGGGGGAATAATTGTCTGCACAGTTGCGACGTGTGTCCAGTACGGTGAGTACGACAGCTTCCGGCGAGTGCGCAGGCCGGAAGCCTGCCTGATGGGGCTCGAGATAGTTGGACTCCTCGAGAAAGTTAGATAGGCATCTGGCTACATGTGCCTCCATCACCTTTGCTAGATAGGGAAGTAGGGAGATGGGGCGGTAGTTTGACATGCATGTGGGGTCAGCCCCAGATTTTTTCAGAAGCGGCACGACTGTCGCTTCCTTGAACGCTGAGGGGACTTGGCCAGATGATAAGGAGTAATTCAGGAGGGTACAGGCAGGATCTGGGAGAGCGGAGACGCAGTATTTTAGTATGTGAGGGGGACAACTGTCTGAGGGGGCACCAGATTTGACTTTAGCAAGGAGCTCTTGAAATGTCTCCAAGGTGAAGGGGGGGGGGGAGCTGTTGATAGTGCGATTGTTGTTGAGGGTAGCGAGGGTGGTCGTGTTGGGGAGTTTCGGAATACTGGCTTTTTTTTTATTTCAAAAGATTTTATTATTTTGAGGGAGCAAATAAGTAAATAAGGTATAAACATTAGTGATACCATAGAAATCAGATAAGTACAAGCAACATATGAGGCTAAAAAATAAATGTCTCGATGCATATGTCTAATACATTAAAGCTACTGAAGTCAGGTAAATAAATCACTAAAAGGAGAAAAAGTAATAAACAGTAGCCGTAACTTTCAAAAGTAACACTATCAGGTAATATATTAAGGGAAAAAAGGGGGAGGGAGAAGAAAGAATAGAAAAGAGGAAAAAGAGGACAGGGAAAGGAAGAAAGAGAAGAGAACGAGAGAAAAGAACGAGAGAAAGTGGACTTCCAAAGAACCTTCCTAAAATGGAGAACACCATTTAAACAGACAAATCAAAGGGAAATTGAGCAACCAACCCTTTCGAGGCTGAATCCATGTATGAATCTAAGGCAGACCAAACACCAGCGGATATGGTAGGAGAAAGATGAGCATGATCAACTGAAGTATGAGCACTCCGTAAAAAGGAGACCCAAGCCCACCAGGTATGATAGGAAAGTGAAGAAAAAGACTTCCATTCCATGAGAATGATTTTCACTGCCACGGTTAACAACAGGTCCAAAAATTGCAATTCCGTAAAAGCCAAAGGAAGAGGGACCGGGGCAGCTAACGGGCCTAATAGAATTAATGGAAAGGAAAGGTGGAATTTAATACCACAAATAAGCATAAGATGCTTATGTATTAGATCCCAAAAGGGTTGGAGGAGGGAGCACCCAAAGAACATGTGCTGAAAATCCCCAGGTAACAAACCACAACTCCAACACAAGTTATCATCTTTAAGATGAAGCGAATGCAAGCGAGTAGGAGTCCAATGAAGGAGATTCATAGAGAAAAATTTAGATTGCATTAGTGAAGGGGCAATTTTATTACGAAGAGAAAACTTACCAATAAGCTGCCAGGTGTCGGGAGAGATATGGTCGGTAACATCATGATCAAAGTGATGCAACCATTTCCGTTGTGTAACAGTTGGGGTAGGTAATAGAGAAGACGATAAGAATTTATAGATTCTGGAGGCTACATGTCCAGACCGTATCCATAAGTGAAAAAGGGTGATTGTGGGGGAAGAAGGATGAAGGTGCACTTTGGCAAGTGCTACCTTAATCTTAAGGAAGGTATAAAAATCCAAGTTAGTTAAAGAGAATTGACTTGCCAAGGAAGAAAAAGGTATCGGTTGATCGTCAGCATCATAGAGATGTTTAACAAGCGAAATCCCTTTGTTAGCCCAATAGGACACCAGAGAAGGATCAATATTGATTTTTATTTTAGAATTTCGCCAAATAGACGACCATCTAGATTTATGCAATGGAACCGCAACTCTTCTATCAATCTTGCGGACCGCAGCAATAGTATCTAAAATAATGGAACGGGAGAAAAGGATAGAAAGGGTGTTCATAGTCATAAAAGAAGCGATCAGTAGTGGGGAGGCAAGAGTTTGTTCTATCAACAGCCAAGATAGAATATGAATAGAGGGGGAAGAAAACCATAAAGCACCTTGAGATGCCAAGAAGGCAACTTGGTACTTCTCCCAATCAGAAAGATTACATCCACCCATGTCACAAGGTTGACGCAAAGATTTATAGGCAATCCTAGCCCGTTTATCATTCCATAAGAATTTAGAAGTGAGAACATCAATTTCATGAAAGAAGGAAGCAGAAAGTTTAACCGGAAGCATAGAGGAAACAAAATTAATAATAGGGGTAATCATCATCTTAAGCGTTTGCAGGCGACCCCACCAAGAGATGTGTTTCGGAGACCAGGTTTCCAAAAGACGCCGCACTTTAAGAATGGTTTGGGATTCATTATAAGAGACTGTAGCAGCTAAGGAAGAACAAAAATAAATACCCAAATATTTCAATTGTTTAGTTTGCCACTTAAAGCCAGCAGACCCCATATGGTGAGAAAAACAGTACGCATTCAAAGGGAACATCTCAGTTTTATCCCTATTCAAGGTGTATCCAGAGACCTTTGAAAAGAGAGAAATCGTGTCAGAAATAGCAGGGATGGCCAATGCAATGTCATCAGAGAAAATAAGGACATCATCTGCATAAGCAGCTGTTTTTAAACAATGCGAACCAAAAGAAAAGCCTTTAATATCTGGGTGGAGGTCAATCAGTCTGAGAAGAGGGTCAATGGATTATAAAAATAAAAGAGGGGATAAAGGGCAACCCTGTCTAGTACCTTGGCGAAGGTTAAAAAAGGATGATGTAGCACCATTAACTCGTATGTTAGCTCTAGGGCGAGAATACAGAGACATAACCATCTGAATAAAGGAGTCTCCAAGATTATGGGCACATAAAATCGCACGCAGGAAAGGCCAAGAAACCTTATCAAAGGCCTTCTCAGCATCGAGTGCCAAGGCCGCAGCTGGAAGTTGAGAACGTTTAGCTGATCCAAGAATGTTACAGAATGTTCGAATATTGTCACGTGCCAACCGACCTTTTACAAAACCTGTTTGCGAGGGATGTATCAGATGAGGAATAAAGGATTCTAAACGTTTAGCTAAGATCTTCGCAAAAATTTTTGCTTCCATGTTAAGAAGAGAAATAGGACGAAAATTTTTGGGGTCGGAATGATCCTTACCTTCTAATCACTACAATCGTAGCATCAGCGGCAGAACCGGAGACACAGCCATCTTTAATAAAAGCATCAAAGACGGATTGTAATTTGGGAACAATTACAGGAAGAAAGGTTTTGTAAAAAAGAATAGGGTAGCCGTCAGGACCTGGGGCTTTCCCAGAACGAGTATCTTTAATTGCAGCAGTAATTTCGTAAGAAGAAATAGGGCGATTCAAAAAGGAACTATCTTCCACTGATATCGATTTTATTGGAATTGTCTTTAAAAAGTCTTGACATTGCTCAAAAGATGCCTGATTAGAGGGAGTATATAATTTATCAAAAAAATCACGAAACACCCCAAGAATCTCCTCCATCTGAAATTTCTTATTACCCAAATGATCATTAATAGAAGAAATCCTGGAAGATTTACAAGAAGATTTCTGAAATTTTAAAGTAGCTGCAAGAATCTTACCAGCTCGATTTTTTAATAAGAGTGCCTTAGACTTCTGAGCCTGAAGACCAATATGAGCACTTCTGGTAACAATAGTATTATATGTGTATTTTAAGTGTTTAATGGATTGTAGACAGGATTTATCCTTAGAGTGACGAAAAAGAGATTCTTGTCTTTTAATCTCATCAGCTAAATCTGTTAGTTCCTTTCTAATAGCAGCATTCCTCCTTGACATACATTTAATGACCTGCCCCCGGAAAGTGCATTTAAAGGAATCCCAGAGCATCACTGGTGAATCAACTGAGCCTTCATTTTCAAGAAAAAAAGTTTCAATCTCCTTAGAAAACTCAGACACCTGGGAGTCATCATACAAAATTTCTGTATTTAGTCTCCATGACCTTGATTTTGTCGTGGGAGCAAAGGACAGTAACGTAAAAGAAATCGCAGCATGGTCCGAAATCAAAATAGGATGAATAAGAGGAGAGGAGGAAGATTGAAGAAGGGTGGAGTGTACTAAAAGGTAGTCAATACGTGAGAAAGTAGAATGAGGGGAGGAAAAAAAGGAAAAATCACTACCAGTGGGATTAAAGAGACGCCAGACATCCTGAAGGTGAAGCAGAGAACACATATTAGTCATTTGTTTATGTGACTTCGGAGGACGAAAATGAAAGACAGAGTTCCTATCGAGGATGGGATCCATTGGCAAATTAAAATCACCCCCCACCAACAAATTACCAGAATGAGGAGTGTCATGCAATTTTTTGGTTACTGATTTCCAAAATAACTAATCATCCTTATTCGGAGCATAAATATTCATGACGAAAAAATCAACAATACCATCAGACAATTTAGATAGCAGCCAACGACCCTCCGTATCCTGTTCAGAAGAGACAATAGATAAACCAGATTTTTTAGAAATCAGCGTAATGACCCCATTCCTTTTGGCACACGCATCTGAACAAGCAACGTCTGATACCCACTCTTTTTTCAGGAACAGTGCCTCCTTAGCCGAAACCTTGGTTTCCTGTAATAGTACAAGATCCGAAGAAAGAGATTTGCAGTAGTCCAAAAGTTTTGACCTTTTAACTGGGTGATTTAGACCCTTAACATTAAGGGATAATACATTTAAGCCAGGCATGAGTCAAGTAGAAGATAAATCAGAGAGGAGCTAGAAGATAGTATATGAACAAGCCGAATAGAAGTAATCTTCCAAACACAAAGCAGATACGTTGAAAAGGGGAAGGTTAATAAAGAAGTCCAAGAGAAGAGAAAAAAGCAGAGAGAGGACAGAAAAAGAGGAGAAGATAGAGGAGAAAAAGAAAGCAAGAGAAAAGAAAGAAAAAGGGGAAGAAGAGCAAGGAAATGAGGTCTGAAAAAGACCAAATTCATACTAGGGGGAACGTGAAAAGGGGGATCAAGGAAGCCGTTATGAGGAGAAATGGATTCAGCAACATCGGCCCCAATAAACATTATGTCTTGAAACAACTTATGTACAGAAGAATATCGTGAAGAAGCATCAAATATACCACGATAGTCAAGCAAAGTATTGAAATAGACTATCATTTGAGTGAAGAGATAGTAAATATAGTAAAGAGGCATAGAAAAACTATGTGATAAGCAGGCAAAGTAACAGATAGTAAATCGTCATTTAGAATAAAAACAGTAAATAAGAACCCAATAAATAGGCAACAGCTAATAGAAATCCATACAACAGGAAAAACCATAGCATGCAAAAGCTATTATCATGAAAAATAAAAAGAAGAAATCTCATGAAAAAACATTGTAACTCTGAGCAGAACCATATGTAGGTATATCACCTTCAAATCTAAAGATTAATAGTAAGATGTAAGGGTAACGATCAAAAAAAAGAAATAGCGGAACGAGCACGGAAAAGAAGCAAACAACAATGAAAAACAATTAGCAGTGGAATAGGAGCAACAAGAAAAGAATTCCAGAATGAGATAAGGACACCTGTAAGAAAATCTAGAAAGTCATGAAAATAGAGAACAAAAGCATGATAAAGAAGGCAAGAGCAAACAGAAAAAAAGCCCAAATTGAGGATAGAGTAATCAATAAAAGAATAAGAACAGTAACTAGAGACACAGAAAAAATTAGGAAGAAGAAACACACCTCAATACAGGAGAGGAAAAAGAAGAAAAAACTGACAAACAAACCACCCCAGAAAAAGAGAGAAATAAAGCGAGAGCACACAGGAAACAAAACTAAACTACCATGGGTAGAGCCACAAAAAGAGAGCACCACAATATTAGTTATAGAGAAACATAAAACCACCAAACAGATCATAAAAGACAACTAAGTCAATAGATCTGAAACAGAGAGAACAAAGAAGGTACAGATATACACTTCATGTGCCAGAAGCACCAGGAACAAGCGAAGCTGCCATTTGAAGTTCCATTTGCAGTTCCATCTGGTTATCCAAAAAAGAAGCTAGATCTGCAGGTTCATCAAAAATTCTGGAGCGACCTTTGAAGGTAATACGAAATTTCGATGGACCAGAGAAGGAAAAGGGAATGTTCATTTCAGAAAGACGTTTTCGAAGATTAAGAAAGCCCTTCCTCCTTATCACTGTATCCCTGGCGAAGTCTTGAGAGATTGAAATTCGATGACCTTCCCAGGAAACCACTTTAATTTTCCTCATGTGGGCAAGAATCTGCTCCGTGTGTTGATGACATAATGGTTTAAAAATTACCGCTCTTGGCTGTGTGGCAGACTTAGATCGGAAGGTGGGAACACGATGTGCCCTTTCTATTTCAAAGTCTCTCTGGAAAGAGATTTATAGAGTAGAAGGAAGCCATTGGTATAAAAAATCAATCATTGAAGAGGATGATTTCTCTGCATCTTCCGGCAGACCAAAAATGCGCAGATTAGATCTGCGATTACGATCCTCCTGCTCAGTGAGATCTCTGCGCAATGCCGCCATGGAGCGCTCTAAGTGGGTAAGAGACTGAGATTGCTTCTGCAGATGGTCTTCCGCTCCACTAATACGTGTCTCCGCAGTCGAAACACGAATAGAGAGAGCCTTGAAATCATTCCTGATAGCAGACATCTCCACTTGCAGTAAATCTGTGTTAGTCTTTGTTGACTGCGCAATCTCATGAACCTCATTAAGTCGTGTTAAAATTGCGTCAAGAGTAGTATTGGTGTCCGTGTGAGATGACTCAGGCGTAGGAGACACTTGTTTGAGTCTTTTAAGCGAGGCACCTGAATCTTTTGAGTCTTTAACAGTTGATGAACGACCCATATTGGTGGCCATGGAACCACAGACACAGAGAAAAAATATTAAGCCACTTGAAGAAAAATAGAGGCAAGCAAAAAAGGTCAAAGGAAGTGTCTTCCCCACCAAAAAGAAAAGAATAGAGCGCACTGAAAGCAGATAAACCAGAATAAGCGAAAAAGGCGGACTTATATGACAAGCCTTTGCAAGAATTAGTAAAAGCAACTTACAGAGCCCAGCAGGCTAAAGCAGAGACCCAAAAAATGGATAGAACGCAGCTGAGGGCACAAACTGCTGTACCAAGGCAAGCTTAAACGTGTGCAAGCATAAAGAGCCACAGAATAACCAGCCAAGCAGCGCAAGGAAAAAATGAGGAAGAAAAAATGAAAAAAGTATCCTAATGTAGTCACAAGCACCTGGTATTCCGCCGAACTGGCAAGAAAGTATCTATGACGTCGTTGCTGTGAAGAGAAGTCGACGGCCGTCACAATCAGCTAAAATGGCGACCGCCCGTAGCGATAACGAGTGCCACCTAAGCCTGTCAGAAATCACACCTCCGTAAGCAAAAGCCGGCTGAAATGCTCGCAGCCGGCTCTCGGCATGTTCCGAGGGTCAGGATAGCTGCGTCGTCGAACAGGGGCACCTGGAAGCGGACAAAATCCTCCAACGGCCCTCAGTCCCCCTGGAGCTCAAGCGCAAGTCGCCATGTCGCAGCGGCGCGCAAGCCACGCCCCCCGGAATACTGGCTTTAATGGACGGGATTTTCTCACTGAAGTAGTCATTGAGTGAGTCACAGAGAGTTTGGGTGGGGGTGGTCCAGGGGCGTACACTGTCTAAGTTAGTCAGTTCATTCAATATGGAGAATATGTCTTTCGATCTGTTATTAGAGTTAAGAATGCGTTAGGAGAAATGGGCAGCTTTGGCAGAGAGGATAGCCTTCATGTATTCGTTCCGGGCAGTGGTAAATCTGAGCTTTATGTCTGGAGCGTAGTTCCGGCGCCATTGTCGCTCAATTTGGTGTAGGGCCAGTTTCTTAGATTTCAGCTCAGTCGAGAACCATCTCTGGGCGTCTGCACGACGCGGCAGTTTGACTTTCTTGAGACGGGCATGCATGTCGCTTGCTGCGCGCATCCAGCCATAGGGGTTAGCTTCATGTGTGTTAATATCAGGGTGGGGGGACGGGATAGTACTAGTCATTATCTGAAGAAATTCCATTTTATCTAAGGCGTTCCATTTCCTAGCCAAGCCACCTGCAACCGTGGTGGCTTTCTTGGTGGTTGAGTAGGCAAGTGTGAATTTAAGTAGGTAGTGGTCAGACCATAGGCAAAGAAATGTGACGAGTGGTAGGGCGACCTGCTGAGTGAAGTTTAGGTTGGTGAGGAGATCAGTGAGTTCACTAGAGTGAGGGCATTCAAGGGGGGTCGTTGAACCAGTAATTGAGGTTGCCTATGAGGAAGACCCTGGCATGGTCAATGGCCAGGTTTGCAATCTGTTCACTTAAAGCAAGGGGAAAAGATGGCATGTAATTTGGTGGTCTGTATACGAGCACACAGGCAATGGTGTGATAGAGGAAATCGAGTTTTATCACCAAGTTCTCCGAGTCCGGGAGGTTAAGGCAGGTCAGGACATTTACTTTAAGATTGGAGCGAATGATAGCTGCCACCCCCCTCCAGGTGAGTGAGGAAAGGTGAATTAATGGTTAATAAGAATGTGCGAGATGCTTGTGACTTGCTTATAAAAGTGGATAACATGCAATTGACATGTTTGTGAGTAAGAATGAGTGAAATGTCAGTGAAGTGTTAGTGCGTAAGAATGGGTTAGATTCTAGTGACGTGTATATGAATAACAAAGTATGAGATGCTAGTGACCTGGTACAGGATAAGAATGAGTGATATCATAGGGATGAGTTAATTAATAAAAATGGGTATGATGATAGTGGATTTGTTGTGAGTTAGGATAGATGACATGCAGGGAAGTGCTTGTGAGCAAGAATGTGTAAAATGCTAGATAAGTGTCAGTGAGTAAAACTGTATTATATTAAAATGAAGTACTTGAAAGTAGGAAGTGAGTAAACATGAGAAAGATACTAACAAAATGTTAGTGCCTGAGTGTGGGAGACATGCTTGTACAGCATTTAAGGGCAATAATGGGCCTAATCCTAATCTAAAGTGTCAGTTTGTAAATTTTGATTGACTAGTGGAATGTTTTGGTATAATTATAGGTGGTATGCTGGAGATTGCTGTTGAGGGTCATTTTAATGGTAGTGTGTTGTGCGTGGCTAGGAGTGGCTGAGATGTCAGTTGGTGTTTTAGGGTTATTATAGGTTTAGTGCCAGTGAGGTTTGTGAAATAATGGATGATATGCTAATCTTTCATTCTTCAAAAGTCAGACAATACCACGCCCTTGTCCTGGGGAGACCCTTAAAACATGCATGGTCAAAGAGCATCAACTGCACTAATTGGGGCAAAGGATCCTTCAATCTTAAATACAGGTGGAATCTTCACGATACATAAGCAGACATGTTTTACAAAGGAACCAGGCATACAAAGTCCTCCATTATGCCATCATACTCTTCTATGTATCTATGTGTGTATATGGCAGTTCTATAGCACAAACCTAGCCCAAAGCCAGCAAAGCGCTGTTCATGGTCAATGACAAGCATAAAGTCAATGAGGAGAGAAGTGGGGTTGGATGGTTAATGCATTATTATGTAGGGTTCTCTAAAGAGGTGAGCCTTCAACTCTTTCCTAAACTGGAGCAGTGTTGAGGCAGTCCAGATAAATACAGGGGTGTTGTTCTAGATCCTGGGAGTGTAGATGGAAAAGGCCTGCAGTCTTGTTTTTTTTATCTTTTTTCCACTTTTAAGTCTGCAGAAGTGTACTAGTGTTCGCTCTAAAATAAGGGGGCACTACAATAAATGTATGTAAACAATTTCCCTTGATTTCCAAACTGTTGGGACTGGTGTTATACCATCTCTAAATGTTCCTTGATTGAGGAAAGAATGATTTGCTATATTAACAACTGATCCATTCTAAGCACCCTATTTTATTTTCTCTCACTGGTGACAGTTTCATTCTTGTGCTTTACCCCACAAATATTGCAACTGGTCAAAATGTTTTTGTAATAAAAACTTTCCTTGTATTCAATAATTATTATTGCCCAATAATCAAATATTGGATTCATAATTACTCTGAATTGTCTCTGTGCATGTGTTTTTACCTTACATACAATAAAATATTATTTTTGTAACTGTACTACAGTTTTTATATATCATGAGAGATGCTTGCTTCATGGCACCAAAAACCAGTTTGTTTTCTTTGGGCAGACACCTGATGTTAATGACAAAGGGCCTTTTTATGAGTACGGTGGTACATAGGAGCACCCTACTCGCTTTGGCGGTTCGACCAATGCCACGCTGCTGGCCTGCCCGAAGTATTTCGATTGGGGCGGGCATACTGACACAGGACCGCTGCGTCTCCCGGGGATCCAGGATCGAGCAGAGGTTGTTGAGCGGTCAGGAGCAGGAATATGCAGCGGCATCGCCAAGCATATTCCGAGTTGCTTTCTCACCACCCTTTCCAGGGTGATGAGCTCGCCATGAAAAGGGTGGCGGAGTGGCAACTAAAGGGGCCCTATCAGGGCCCCATGCAGCTCCTGGGCCTAGGAGTACATTCAAGGGGCACATGTTGTGCCCCCTTGAAAATACGTCGCTGTTCCTGCATGGTGTGGCATGCATGCCACACCATGCAGGCAATGTCAGAGCAGTGGGCTGCATGTTAGGCTCTCCTATGAACCTAACAGCCCACTGCCATGAGACTGCCGCAGACCCGCCTTCCAGACCAGGATTAAGCTTCTAATCAGGCAGGTGGGTGCACCACAGGTTTGGTAGTCCTCCAGTGGATGGCGTGGTAGCGGTGCTGCTGGAGGACCACCAAAGTCGTAATAAGGCCCCTAGTCTGTAGGTTTGCGCTAAATGATTGAAATGATTTTGTCAAAAGCTACATTTCTTTTTTGTACCTTATGAATGTGCTGACCAAGTTGGAAGACCTCACTGTGATCATCTTGAAAATACACATTTGTGTTCTAATTGCCTGGAATAAGGATATTGCCAGTTTTATATGTTAGGGCCTGCAGACATGCAGATTGTTACCACGTAGTTTGCAGGTCGTTTTAGAAGACTAAACTGATCGGGTTAGTTCCTTCCTACGATTAATTGTCAGGGTAGGTTATTTGTATACTCATTATCCTATCAGGCCGCCTTTACTTCTGAGTTGATATTCCCACTAAGACCTTGCAGACTGTTTGATATTGCAAAGTCAATACTTGGCATCGGATCACAGACAGAATATCAGAACGAAAAGTATTGTGTGGACAGAATATCGAATCAGAAGCATCAAGAACCAAAATATCGACAAGGTAATTGCAAATAGATAAGTACAGATTTACTATTCTTAGCTCCACATCTACATACCTTGATGATATATATATTGTAAAGGTCCATTTATGTGGAGTTATTTACAGTAAAACTTAACTTACCTATAGAAACTTATCTTCATGCTATTTTTGTCCTCGATATTCTTGACACAATATTTTATTTCACAATATTTTTTATTCTGAGATGTTTTGCAAACATCCTTTGTACATTTTTGTAAATTTACACTTACAATGTATCTGTCTGTTAAGTAATTTCCATTTTTAAAGCTAACGCACTGACTGGACACTTTTATTGAGTGATTTTTACATATTTTGCTGAGTCACCTTATTGGAGAACAGAATAGGAATATGTGGAAGACTTGCATAACATTTATTGCATACATATACCTATATTCCAGTTTCAGGAATGCCAGTGTGCACCTAAAACACAGGAGATCTGTGACAGAGATATTCAGAAGGTATAACTTTCTATAGTAAGTGATAGATGATTCAGCATAGCAGTAAGTTACTAAAGATATTATTCTTGGCTTTAGATATTGACTATGACCTGTGTCCATTAAGCCCAGGTAAGGAATTGCACACCCAGAGGTAGGCAAGTGTAAATAAAAGAGTAAATATTTATAATAGCAGTGCTTTCTATTGCTCTATTGAATTTCTTGATTTTGGTAATATGTTTTACACTCTATTTGGTACCAATCCCCACACCTCTTATAATGAATAAGACTTAATTGATCACCCACAGCTAGCATTAGAGGGTCAAGGACACTCTGAGAGTCTTGGTTTACTACTAGATACTTAGGGCCTGATTAAGAGTTTGGTGGAAAGGCACAGCTGTCGCTTTTTTGGCAGTCTTCCTGTCAGCTGCCTTGTGGGGTCTCACTGCCCAATTACGATCCTGGTGAGAACTCGGCTACAAGACCAACACTAGACCGCCGCCACCTCTGATATATCTGCTACCCTGTTATCGGCAGGAAAGCCACAGGCAGAACTTGAAGGCAGTCCCGCCAAGGTTCCAAACCTCCGGATTGCGATTTACCTTTCTACCATATTGACCTTTTCCTGGCTGGGACATCGCCATATGCATGTCAGTGGAAAGACACAAAAAGAGGTGAAAAATAACCTTTTTTCGGCGCCCCACTCCGGATCTGAGTCGGACGCCATTGTCCAGGTTTCTCTGTGCTGTTGCCACCAAATCATGACACTCTGCAACCCTATTGTCACCAGATGCAAAGGTAGGCTTCACCGTCACTTCTCCTATATGGTGCATTGCAACAGTTTGTTATATTTAACATGCAACAAAACAAATACTACACATGACCTAAATATACATTATGACACATAGACAACATACATATGTATTTCAGATAAACACATGTTGTGCTACCTATCTTTTTAGCAGCAAAACGTCACTTTCTCCTGACACCTCTGTCAACAGACCACCAACCCATTGGGAACATCATAATACGGCAGGCAGGAGACCGCTGAGCCATTAGCCTTCTTGGGACCACCACCACGGCAGTACAGCAGTGAGTCCACCAAACTCATGATCAGGCCCTTAGTATCCTAAACCTCAGTGAGAAAAGACAGTTTCACTTTTTACACTGCAAGGTGGTCCGTCCAAACCATAGGATCTGGAGCAAAATGGCCGAGTACCAGAATATTGTGGAATAAATATTATGCTACAAAAAATATTGTAGAGAATATATTGATGTTCAAACTATTGACGAGCTAAGAATAGTAAGGTATGTTTCTGTTTACTGTAATTAGCTCTGCATATATGTACCGTGACAATATTTATATGTGGAGTAATCTTGCAGGGGCAGTGTGGGCCTCCAAATGGGGAGGGGCTTTCAAAAGCATGATAAGGGCCTTCCAGGGACAGGATTGCTCACTTTTTTGATTAATGTTGGTTGCCTCAACAGATTGTGTAGCAGTGCACACAATTAATGCAGGATGTTGAATGGGGGATAAGAGTAGCATATAGCTACCTGTACTAGGCCATATAGGCTTCATCAGCTCCCACCTACATTATATATATACACACAGGGAGGATTTTGGTCAACCCTCTTCACTGATTGGTCTACTCAACAGTCACTGGTCACGTTTTGCTTCTGCCCATCACAGCATACAGTATGTGTCAATCGGTCACCCCACTTCAGCCACTGGCTCGCTTGCATTCTGAGTGACATCATTTTACTGATTACATGTGCACATCGACCTAAAAGAAGTACACTTCAGTGCCAAGACTGGAGGCCAATACTTTACTTTGCAAATGCTATTCTCTTTTGGTGATTCCCCGAAACCGGTCCCAGGATGTTTGTTTCCGGTTCAGTAGAAACCTGGTTTGGAAGTTCGGTATGGACTGTTCCCATGAGGCACAGGGTCATGACTGATTTGTATATGGCTAGGTCTTAGCTGGGGTGGCATGGTGAGCAAAAGAACTATGGATTTAACCCAGATCTATTGACTGGGAGTGAATGTTTGATTTGCTCTGCATTCCGTCCATCATATGTGTGTTTTTGCTTTCTCCTTCTAACATTTAACCTTGCTTAATTTTTAAGTCACCTTTGAGCATTTGGGCGATGTCTTTCCCTTACAGTAATTCAAAGTTGATAGCACTCTTTCTCTGGGCCAATACGTATCATAATTTCATGTAATGTTCATTGAAATCAAACAGGGTTTATCTACCTGTTCAAAGTACAACTGCATATGAGAGAGCACAATACTATTTAAATAACATTGTATGCAATGGTTAATGTTTTTTTAACTGCAAGGTTATGCCTCTCACCCCCCAACTCACCTCCCTGCTCACGTTTAGGAGGCAGCATATTTTCTTTTTCACTTCTTCTCTGTGTTTTAGTGGTATAAGCTAGCTATATTAAAAAAATAAAGAAAAATTGCAATAGTATCAGTTTGTTAGGGGCAGGCACAATGGATTCGCCATACCTTAGTTTACTGGTGCAACTAAGTCCCTTAATAGGACTCTGACGGTCCATGGACTGCCACACTCACTGTGGTGGTCTCTCAAATGCCCTAACACGATTAGTAACAAAAGTATAAATTGTTCCCCAAGGAATTGTTTAAGAATAATTACAATTTAAAGATGTCACAGCAGTGATCATAAATCCACAAATGCAGGGAAAGTTGCACAAAAGCCACAAAAATATTTAATTACACTTTTGTGCTTTTTTTTACTTATAATTGCAACATGGCAACACACATACTACTGAAGTTCTAAAAACAATTGGTAGAAGTATATAGAACACCTTTTGCTTCCAGTATGGATGAGTAAAATACCATACATTACATAAATTTCACATTACAAATCATCAAATTCAGAATCACAAAAATGTATGTATAAGCTAAAACGATGTTGAGCGTAAACGTTTCGGTCCCCCGTCGGTCTATCAGATCCTCAGGACCATTATCAGGATGAAAAATGTTGCACATATATATCTAATATAGAAGAGAATATATATATCTAATTTAAAAAAGGAAATATCCTTAATGTTCCTACATGTATAAAGTATCGTCTGCTCACCCCAAAAGAACAAAAATGGTGAAAGACATCCAAGGTGTAAAAGGGAACTCCATACGACTGTGTACAAAACACACATCACCACAAAACAATGTTCCCAATAAAAGTGACTACCAATAATACCAATTCAGACAATTTAAAAAAAACTCACATTTCAAGAGACTTCCAGCCGGAAGTGGCTAAATGCAAGAAGGGTATGAATACCCAAAATCTAATGCAAAAACATAAACAAACATGCAAAAAAAGTATATAGATGCAACAGGTCCTAATGTCAGTGCCTCTTGAGTCTTTTAAACATGTGTTAGAGCAAACAGGAACTATACTCACTGGTGTTCTGAATTTATCTCACCACCTACAATGCCCAAAAATCAATAATATCCACTCAGTATAAACATTCTCAAATGACATCGTCACCAAAGAAGAGTTTACTGACAGTCTAATCTCAAGATACTCACGAAATAACACAGAGTATCCTGTATTATCTGCAAATGAAAGAATCAACTGAGTCACAAAAAGGTGGCCGAGTATAAACGAAATCTTACTCCCTACAGTTAGCACCCAATAGTGTCTCAAAAGGAATAGTACTCACAGAAAGACTCCTCACATAAGCGTATCAATCACCTGTAATGTGGAACAACATGACCGATATTAAGCTTCATACTGAACCACAACTGCAAGATTTAAGAAAAGTATTCTTTTCTCAAAACGGATAAATCCTCTACAAAAGGGTTATTCTACCATGCCAAGACTTACTTTTATGCAGAAACCCGCGATGATGGCTCCACACACACACGACTCCAGAAGACCGAGTACGGCGTGTTGTCAAAACCCGATATAAAAAATAATACCGTTAGGGCAGTCGGGCTGACTGACCTAGTCGTAATAGGGCAGTCAGGAGACCGCCATACTGCAATATGCTTGGTGGGGCCGCTGCAGCCCTGCAAAACATAATATGAATTTTGTCTCCACCGCACTTTTCATGGTGGTGCGACCGCTATGAAATGTGTGGCATTGAGGAAACAAAGGGGTCCTACAGGCCCCCCTGGTGCCTCTGTGCCATGGGATGCATGCAGGGGGGCACGTGGTGTGCCCCCCTGTCTGCCTACAGCCTCATGTTCCTACACAGAACAAACTATACAACATTGTGCATTTCGCTTCGTTCTGGAACATGCTTTGATGTTCCCATTGCTGTGCCTGTTTTAAAAGCCCCACTGTTGGAACACCAAACAGCTGCTCACAAGCGTTGTGGGAGCGTAGCGGCAGCGTGGGGCCCTGCTCACACACCACCAAAGTCATAATAAGTCCCTTAAACTATGAAGTGAAGCTGCAGGGCTAAACATTTCAAATCTACACAGGCACCTTCTCATATTATAACAAATGTGTAAAAGTCATAAGGAGCAGCTTTGAAAAGGTGGGTTTGGAGAAGAAGATAAAAAAGTTTTACTTTTTTCATGAAATGGAAGTATGCCCTTGTGAAAACAAAGGCCAGATTTCCATGCATTTCACACGGTGGCAAAGTCACCAAAAGTGACGCTAACCTCAACAAAGTGTTCATTTGGTATTTACTTCCAAGTGTAAGATCTATTTTGCATTGGAAAGTTGCCCTAAAGTGTCACAAAGTAGTGCATAGCACTATTTTGTTTTACTTTGTATCAATGTGGAATCACATAAGTGGTAAATGGGTATTTCAAGGCAACTAGTCGTGTTTTTGTATGCGAAGCCCTATCTACTAATGTTCAGAGACTTTGTAGACAGTGCTTTGTGCCAAGATATTCTGCCTCCTTTAGAAAGGTGCAAAGAAGGGGTAAAGTTTTCTGTTCATCAAACTCTTCTAACTTTGCATGTGTTTTGTACTGTACAGCACACATAGAAAGTGGGAAATGTTTAAAACTAATTCTAAGCATAAAATCTTGCACTGGAAAGATACCCTTCCAGTGTTCCAGTACAAAATGTATGATAGACTCACAAAAACACCTGTGGACTTTGATGCAAAGTTGCGTGTGTGGCGCTAGGCAGACAGAAAGTGTGCCAGTGATTGGGAAGAGAGGAGCGGCATTATATCTTTGTAAATATGGCGCTGTTCTTCTCTGACACTTTCATGAGACACAGGGCAGCTACTTTGTTTGTTGGCTGCCTCCTTGAAAAAATTAATTTGCCCCAACAGTACTAGTATGGTGCTAATAATTACAGGATTTCTTCCACTCAGATGCTCATTTGAAGCTGTGCAGCAGTGGTAGAGATGGATGGGATATTTACAACTGCACCTTTGGTAGCATTACTTCGGATCTAGAACAATGCAGTAATAATGCCTTAAATCAAGAAATGATAAGGAATGTTTTCAGTATGCAAAAAGCTGGTGGAACAACAAATAAGAAACGTGGAAATACTTGCGACCACACACTATTGTTGTACATTATTGTTTGTTTACATAGCGAAATTACCAGATCGGAAGGTAGTACTGCATGGTTGTGTAATAGCATTATATGGATTTGCCTCTACCTTGCACTAGAATCTACGGGATTGCAGCTCGTGTTTTTTGCGTCTACATGTGATTGGTTGGCTGGGTGCCCTTTAGAGCTGGAGAAGGTCATAGAAAGTTCGTGAGGTGCCTATTCCGGGATCCAATTGCACACTGAGGCCCCCGGTTTCTGCAGCCGGGCAGCTCACTCGTGGTCCATCCCCGGTGCCGGGGACGTCAGCTGTCGCTGAGTGTCTGAGCAGCACTGATGAGAGGCCGCAGGCCGGAGCTGTGTGATCACCCCTTGTTTAATTTGTGTGTGTAGCTCAAGGTTGTCACCCCCCACCCATCATGTTATGCTTTTTCATCTCTCCCCTCTCTTCATAATTAATGGCTGGTGTTAACGCCACCAGACAGCAAGTCTCATCAACACAAGCAGGAGAGTGATGAGAGATGGCGCCTCTCGGCCTCATTAGGCCTCGGTGATGCTGGCTGAGCATGAAGCCGAGGGGGATGTCAGACTCTTCTTGTCCACTAGACCTTGGCGGTCTTCCCTTTCTCTCTCACCCTCCTGGTTCCCACCACCGCCCAGCAACTGGGGGGTGCACGCACGGCCTACAGGCCAGCATGGCGCTCACCTCAATCCTGTTCGAGGAGAGGCCCACGAGGCAGCGCCTGTCTCCGAGAAGCAAGGAGAGATGGGGCGGCATATGTCCGTCATCCTCTGCGCTCCGGGGGCGGTGAGGTATGGGATGCAGGAGCAGCACTTTCCGGGTGCAAAATTGCCAGCTCGGGCTGGGAAAAACACAAGTCGCGCCCCACAGCGGCGGGGCCTTACTGACCCTGCAAGGCCGCCGTAGGGGTGTGGGACACTCCAGAGGGCTAGCAGCGTCAGCTGTCAGGGGTACCTCGCGTCACTGTCACCGGCACGCACAGCAACACACTCCAGCTCACGAGAATTTGCTAAATCCGTCGATGCCCCGTGGAAGAGTCTGCAATCCTGGTTCAGCCTCTGGCACAGATCTAAATCCTCATTGGTGACAAGAGGAGGTCTGACAGCAGTGAGATGTCCTGTGAGACAGAGTTAAGCAGAGAAATGAGATGCTACGTGGGAGAGGCATTGTGTTCAGGCAATTTTCGAAGGAACACGAGCCGGGATGATTTAGGGGTAATCTGCTTCTTTTCTGAAAGTACTGCCAGACAAGCCTTCTATCAGAGTGCACTCAATCAGACACAGCACACTGATCGAAAGATAGAGTACAAACCAGATCATTTACAAATATAAAACAAGGAGTGCATAGACCACCCCCTTACTGTTCTATCAGAGGGGCAGCATTTGTTGTAGCACGTGATCTCTCCTCCGCTTCCCCACTCCCTACTACAGTTCACCTCCACCCCTTCTCACTCCTTATGGGACCAGTGATGAACTCCTAAAACCGATAGAACAGCATGCATTTTAGGACTTTATGCTAAGGTGTACTCATTCCTCACTCGATGAGTGAGTGTGGGAAGGGATAGATGATTGAGGATTAGTGGGCATTGGGAAAATGCCTAATATATATTTTCTAGAGGTACGTGCTGCTATCACAGAGGTACCAGAGCATCTCTGGCAGTTCAAGGTTCGCTAGACATAGTAGCATCCAGAACCGGGTGTGAAATATGTGTGAAACTAGGGCTAGGTGACTTTTATTTAAATATGTCTGCTAGTTAGGCAAACTCTGGAAATTTCAAACTTCGCGAAAAAAATGTGTAGTTCCCTAATTGGCCAGAGGCCTGTGCCGTAAACTACACCCACTCGTGTGGCCTGATGTTCCACCCGTCATGTTTGGAACAACTGGCTTCAGAGATGTGTGTTCTTCCTCAGTCACCTGAGTGGTAACCGGGAAACTCAGTGGACTCCAGTCAGCCACGTTAACCCGATTCCAGTTCCACCAAGGCTCTACATGGGAGAATGAGATGGAGAAGGTCCCTTCCTAAAAAAAAAGGTAATCAGTTAACACTCCCGACACTTCACAGCATAGGTAAATATCCTGCTGCAGAGCAGGTCACCCCTTTTTAGCCCAATTACTGTGTATTTTAAACACAAAAATGGTGCAATAAAAAAAAAATACAAAGGTGTGAGGTCTCTGTAGTGATCTGCTGAGTATCGTCTAGTGTTCCAGCATATACCCTATGTAACCAGCCACTTTTGAAGGCTGGCCTCTACAGCCACCCCACACCCATCCATCACAGGTGTCACCGGTCAGGTGATTTTGCTAATGAAAGCGGGCGGGAGCACAAGTCCTAGGCCAGTCCCAGTACCGTACACTATCAGTCTGTGGGTCATTTATATGGCTGGATGTGGGCCTAGGGCCCTATACATTACAGTGGCGATGAGCGGGTCGACCCCTGCAAGTGAGCGGTCGGCAGTTTTGTGTCAGGGCCGGCTCTAGGCTCATGGTGGCCCTGGGCAGGGAGCGTAGGTAGGGGGCCCCGGAAGAGGGGGTCTGGGCGGGGTGGAGCACGGAGGCCATTGAAGAGGGGGGGTCAGGGTGTTTGGAAGTGGAACAGAGCCGGAGGCCGCCAAATTCCTGCCAGGGGCCACTACGCACATATGTATCCATCCTCTGAGGATTATTATATTAAGGATATATATTGGTGTGGCGGCCCCTGGGGTTTGGTGGCCCTGTGCAGGTGCACAGCTTGCACATGCCTAAGGCTGGCCCTGTTTGTGTTTAGTCGTGGAGGAAGTAATGGCTCGAGTCTAAGGTACCCCCCCCCCCAGCCCTTGCAGCCAGCATGACAGAAACCAGCGAAAGGTGAGAGACAGGTCACCCAGGGAGCGAGTACATCAGCAGAGAGCGTGCATGCCGGCGTTCACCAGTAATGCCCTGCAGCGCCCGGCTGCATGCAGGAGGACAATGTGATATGGAGGGGCCCCCACTGACTAGTAAATGAGCTGAGAACACCCCAATAGGTACGGCAGGGACTAGGACTGTTTATGCACTTTTCCCTGTTTGATGAGGCACCTGCAAGGTGCCCCTGCCTGCCGCCGTTCTGTCCAGTTGAGGAGGTCAGTGGAGGGCAGTCCCAATAAGGTGCATGAGAGACACTGGTGAGGCCAGCATGCAGCCTGAGGCACGCTGCTAGTCACTCGCAGTACCCCACTAGCTGGGGAGAAAAACGTAAGCTCGTACTGATGCCAAGTAATGCAGCCACAGAAAGAAGAAAGCTGCGCAGCCTTAGGCAGTGCTTGAGACACTAGCTGGTGGCTTTGTGTTGGCACAATACTTAAGTGAAGCACAGAAGTGCCCCACCACTGAAGCAGACACTTTTCCAGACATACCTGCTGCCTCACAACTGCCTCATGTCTAGAGTGTCCCGAAACCCAGCATGTGCGAGCACCTGTCTGCAGCTGCAGCCATCATATAGCCTGTGTTGTTGAGACTGCCTCTGAGGGAAATAAAGGACTCTCCTCCATCTGCCTGGATGGTCAAAAGAGCCATGGCTTGCCGGCAGAGCACCTGGATAACCACAGTGCTGTTGTGTATCGATTTAGGTTCCGTATGGATTCCGTATACATTTCCAGATTCATGCCTTTATATAGGTACAATTAACATTGCCCTTATTTAGGCATTGTCCATGCTAACCAATTACAGGCATGGCTATTTACATCCGTTCATCTACGTCACAACGAGTTCTTGGCAAACCAGGCTCCTATGCATTTAAGACTTCCCCTTGCCTGGATATTGATTTCTCCAAGAACTCATTTCTTATTCATGAACATCTATTCCTTGGGGTTCATTCATGACGTTCTTATGCCCGACTTTTACGTCAATACCTGCATTCCTAAACACCTTCAAGGTATAAATATACCTTCACTTGCTATGGCAAGGCACGGTGCGGTTCGACTACCTACTTGTATGACGCGGCTCGCCACAGCAAGTCCCGAAGGAAGTCAAGTCCCGAACTGACGCACTGACCAGACGCTGTCATCCTCCTCGCCGAGAATCCAGCTCCAGTGTTTCTGACTCCCCTTGCGGGGTGTTAGAGATCGAGTCCTCTCTCAGAGATACCAACCTCTCTCATTCTAAAGTATGGAGCTAATTGGAACCTAGAGAAACTTTTGCTACTCTTGGCATAACTAAACCAGACTAAGACAGCACCTACTTCTTCCCTCGTACTAGACTTAGGTTAGGTACACTGGGGTAGGATTATTTTAGAAGCACCATTTGAGTATTTTAGCCTGTGTTATTTATGTATGTATTTTAATGAATATATGTCATAGCTTCAAGACTTGCTATTACAGTTTTATTTCCTCTTACTGCTAACGCTGTACCTTTTATACTTCTCATTCTGTCTTATGATTGTAGCAGTTCATATCTCTTGCATGAAAAATAAGACTGTTCAATAAACCCTTTTTATTGAAATGTCTGTCTATCTATTTCTGTGCAACTCTGTAGAAACGAAGCATGCACGATTGACTGAGTGAAACGGTTATCTATTGTTTCCACGACTCTGAAGATATTGTCCCAACTCTAAGGGAAGCAAATGTGTCATGTTTATGCGGTTGTCAGAAACGAATCCCTTCTTGTTCATTTGAGAAAGTTTCTAGTGGCCTCTGAGTTAGCTGTCAGACACAAGTAATTAAGTTTAATGTACTCGATAGAGACCTACTGTCCTCAGTCCTATGTCAAAGCTATAGTGTATATTATTACTCATCAATCTTTGAATGAAATCTCAATGGTGCTTACTAACAAAAACTGACTTGTTACGGACCAGGATGAGCTGCCTCATCAAAGATTGATGCATAACTGGGCATTATCTTGTGTTTTTTTTAGATTTTGTTATTAGTGTGAGAATACTTTAACGGAGCGGGACAACAGTAAGATTCCGTATGGATTCCATATACATTACCCGATTCATGCCCTTATATAGGTACAATTCACATTGCCCTTATTTAGGCATAGAAATCCAGCCCTTATTTAGGCATTGTCCATGCTAACCAAATACAGGCATGGCTACTTACATACGTTCATCTATGTCACAACGAGTTCTTGGCAAACCAGACTCTTATGCCTTTAAGACTTCCCCTTGCCTGGATATTGTTTTCTCCAAGAACTCATTTCTTATTCATGAATATCTATTCCGTAGGGGTTCATTCATGATGTTCTTATGCCCAACTTTTATGTCAATACCGGCATTCCTAAACACCTTCAAGATATAAATATACCTTCGCTTGCTATGGCAAGGCACGGTGCTGTTCGACTACCTACTTGAACGACGCGGCTCGCCACAGCAAGTCCCGAAGGAAGTCAAGTCCCCAACTGACCCACTGACCAGACGCTGTCATCCCCCTGGCCCAGAATCCAGCTCCAGTGTTTCTGACTCCCCTTGCGGGGTGTTAGAGATCGAGTCCTGGGAGAGAGATACCAACCTTTCTCAGTCTAATGTATGGAGCCAATTGGAACCTAGAGAAACTTTTGCTACTCTTGGCATAACTAAACCAGACTAAGAAAGCACCTACTTCTTCCCTCGTACTAGACTTAGGTTAGGTACACTGGGGTAGGATTATTTTAGAAGCACCAGCTGAGTATTTTAGCCTGTGTTACTTATGTATGTATTTTAATGAATATATGTCATAGCTACAAGACATGCTATTAGTTTATTTCATCTTACTGCTAACGCTGTACCTTTTATACTTCTCATTCTGTCTTACGATTGTAGCATTTCATATCTCTTGCATGAGAAATAAGTCTGTTCAATAAACCCTTTTTATTGAAATGTCTGTCTATCTATTTCTGTGCAACTCTGTAGAAACGAAGCATGCACGATTGACAGAGTGAAACGGTTATCTATTGTTTCCACGACTCTGAAGATATTGTTCCAACTCTAAGGGAAGCAAACGTGTCATGTTTATGCAGTTGTCAGAAACTAATCCCTACTTGTTCATTTGAGAAAGTTTCTAGTGACCTCTGAGTTAGCTGTCACACACGGATATATGATGTTAGCACGCATACTTTTAGCACGCATACCATTACCACGCATTGTTTACAACGCAGGACCTTTTACAACGAATACCTTTACAACGCATTACACTACAACGCAAATACTATTACAACGCATACCATTACAACGTAAGTATAGGTAAGTATATAATATTTTTAAATAATGTAATTAATAATTATTTAATTATTTTAATTAATTAATACATATTTTATTATTAAATATTTTAATTAATTATATTAATTTTTATTTAATAATTTGTAAATATATATGTTAAAAATACCCCTGTACCCCAAAACCCAAACCCAACCCTGAACCCTAAAAATACCCCTGTACCCCAAAACCCAAACCCAGCCCTGAACCCTAAAAATACCCCTGTACCCCAAAACCCAAACCCAGCCCTGAACCCTAAAATACCCCTGTACCCCAAAACTCAAACCCAGCCCTGAACCCTAAAAATACCCCTGTACCCCAAAACCCAAACCCAACCCTGAAACCTAAAAATACCCCCAATCCCAAACCCAGCCCTGAAACCTAAAAATACCCCTGTACCCCAAAACCCAAACTCAGCCCTGAAACCTAAAAATACCCCTGTACCCCAAAACCCAAACCCAACCCTGAAACCTAAAAATACCCCTGTACCCCAAAACCCAAACCCAACCCTGAAACCTAAAAATACCCCTGTACCCCAAAACCCAAACCCAGCCCTGAAACCTAAAAATACCCCTGTACCCCAAAACCCAAACCCAATACCCCATATAAATGTTTTAAAAAAAAGATAAACTTACCTATACTTACGTTGTAATGGTATGCGTTGTAATAGTATCTGCGTTGTAGTGTAATGCGTTGTAAAGATATTCGTTGTAAAGGGTCCTGCGTGGTAATAGTTTCGTTGTAACAGTATTTCGTGCTAAAAGATGCGTGGTAACAGTTACATACCGTCACACACAAGTAATTAAGTTTAATGTACTCGATAGAGACATCCTGACCTCAGTCCTATGTCAAAACTATAGTGTATATTATTCCAAAGCGCAGAGCCTATCAAGGATATAGGAACTACACTACAGTGCCACATATGGACTAAGTGCAGTACTGAACTGAGGTTCTTCTGACTACCATCGGCAAGGAAACAGCCTTCAAGGGAACACTCATGCCAGGTGCACACAAGTCTCCCCTGCATTGTGTAAAAGAAAAAAACACAAGATAATGCCCAACTACCCATCAATCTTTGAATGAAATCTCAATGGTGCTTACTAACAAAAACCGACTTGTTACGGACCTGGATGAGCTGCCTCATCAAAGATTGATGCGTAATTGGGCATTTTCTTGTGTTTTTTTAGATTTTGTTATTAGTGGGAGAATATTTTAACGGAGCGGGACAACAGTAAGGCAGTGTTTGATTCATTGTGCACTGTTTTACTTATTATCACAGGTCCAAGTTTGTTGCATTGAAGATATATAGCAGTCACTTGGTGTTTTTTTTAAATGTTTAGCGTAGCAACAGTGGTTCCTGTTTTTACTGTGTTCACTGTTTTTACTAACCTAACGTGGATCTCCCTCTGTTCTAGATTAAATAATCCTGGGCATGAGCCAAAGACTGTTTTTTGTAACTAGCTTACAAGTAATGACTGCTTTACCTAAACATGGGTTCTATGGAAATGAGAATATGTTTTATTTATGTTTATTTACAGATCAAGCCCCCGGAGAAAGGGCCGATGCGGCCCGAAATGCTTTGGGCAGTTCTACTAATAATCATTGATTTGTAATGCATATGTTATTGAGGTTCAGAAATTATGATTTTTTTTATGCATATATATAATTAAAAGAGAAAGTTTGTTTTGATGACAAGAATATAGTATTGTGGAAATTATATTTATTTCAATTTCAACAAAATGATTGATGTTTACATTTTTGAATTTGAGATTTTCACCATGTTAGGGGTAGGCAACAGTGCGTAGAGGCCAAGTGGAAACACTAGACATTTTATTAGCTTAGTTGTTGAAACACTGGGACAGTGTGCATGCCTCAGCAGCACGCCGGGTCAAAGTGATTAAGTGGTTGAATTCAGTTCAAGGGAGTGTTCCTCATAAATCATTTTCTGAAAAGTACAGTGCCTGCTGAGCCACCTACTGATCATGTACTGCCAGTGCAACCACAAGACTAAAAGAATCATTTGTGAACCCACAAGGCACCTCAGCAAGAGACTGTTAACCCCTACAGAGAGCCTCAAGTAGTCTAAATCTGCCCCTGCCAGGAAAAGGACAGATTCAGTGAAACCAGTGTACCCTGTTCCTCAATAGAAGAGAGGAGACAGGCAGGACATACACAGAGTGTGGCACTAAGGAAAGAAAGCCCCAAGGAAATTAAGAGACTGCTAAGAGTGCACGAAACACCCCTGATGGGCTGCCAATTGCTTAGAATAAGTGATCCCTTTACAGAGAGACAGCTGACCCCCACAAGTAGCCCAAAGCTGCCCCATCAAAGAAAAGCTGCCCGGAGGACAGTAAAGCAATTTGATGAAACCAAAAGCAGTGATCAAGAAGAGGAAAGGAAGTAAAGTAGCAGAAGTGGGTGTTCACCCATGCAAGGCCCTGCTCTTCAGCCTGTAAGTGCTGCCTGGTCCCATGTCGCCTGAGAAGGCTGAGTGCAAGTTGGTCTGAGAGAAGAGACACACGGTGAGGAGAAGAAGTTCCTGAAGATAAAGGACCAGGCATGCAAGGCACCAACAGAGGGCGCCTCTGGAGAAAGACTGAGAGCATGTGATCAGATGTGCCCATAGGGCCGCACTGGAAAATCTGACAGCAGGACATGAGCCCATTGAGTTAGAGAGCCCTCTGAGAGTAAGAAGCAGAGGCCCATAGTCAACCATCCCAGCACAGAATGGCCACAGTTGGCACACAGAGCATGTCACACAGACTGACCAACCTTGCCAACCATGCTCACACTTGGGCAGGACCAAGTGCCGCAACACCATGGCCTCGGGGTGCATGCAGGCATCCTTGAGTGAAGAAGAGGCGACGAAAAAAAGGTGACCCTCCAGCCAGAGAGTGGAGCACAAAGAAGATCCGTGATGGAAGGGATAGGACTTGTGAGAGGTCCATGAGTGGAAAGAAGACCTGTGAGAGGTCAACAAGAAAAAAAGTCATGTCTTACCGACAGGACAAGAGTCAGGTCCTACAGAGAGGACAGGACGTGACCAACCAGGTCCCTGTGAAGAAAAGGTTACTGCGAGAGGCCTGGTCAGGAGACAGAACAAAGGACAATCAGTCCTAGGAGTACAACGTGACCAGGGAGGTCCATGTGAAGTCTGTGTCACATCGAGAGGCCTGGTCAAAAGGAAAAGAACGTGGCATGATGACGTGTCATGGAAGAGCCAAGGAGAAGAGCATGGCCAGATGTCACAATGCCACGTCGCAAAGATGAAAACAAAAGGGAAGAAAAGTAGCAAGATGCCATGTCACGTGAAATAGCGATGAGCAAAAGAGGGTAGCATGAGGCCACAGAACTATATTGCAAAGAAGAATATGAAATATGAGGAGAATGAAGAATGTAATAGACAAGTCACACAGAAGATCACTGATAGTCATCAGTAATCATCATTGTTGTCAAGTGCGTCACTAGAAGCACTTAAGGAGCACCGCACATTCTGTGTGTAGCACTAAGTCTGAGAAGCACCTGGAGAGTGACAAGGAGTACCTGATGTCGTGGGAGGCTTCTGTTATACCCAGTGAACGTGAAGCCTGCTAAAGAGGGTATACTCAACCATTTGTACCATCCACCTTTGGGGTTGAACGAGAGACTTGGTCGTGATCCTGTTCGAACTTCCTCTGTCACCTCGGCCTTGGGGCCTATGAGAGGCTCAGAACATTCCACACAGGCCTGTGGCAATCCAGAGGCATGGGCCTCAGGGAATTCCGATGAGAAGGGAATCCCGACACAAGAGATGCGTCTGCAGGAGCTCCACGACAGGCACTATGAAGCACTGAGGTCACAATGGAGACTGGTCACCTAAACACTATCTGATGACGGCACATGCACCGGAGTCCTGACGGCCAGCGCATACTGACCCTGAAACAACCGTCCTTTGTTGCTGCATGAGTGACTCGGATGTGGTCCTGCTAGCAGTTCCTCAGTGGCACCTTTGTGCAGCCTATCAATCAATCAATCAATCAATCAATCAATCAATCAATCAATCAATCAATCAGGGGGCTTATAAAGCGTGCTACTCACCCATGAGGGTCTCGAGCCTATGAGAGGCCCTGCACAATCCACACAATCCCTTGGCAGCCTGGCATGAAGGGCCTCAAGGAAATTCCTGAGAGAGAGGAGTCCAGGCATGAGAGGGAAGTCTGAAACTCATCCATCAGCGGGTACTGGGAGTTCAGTGGTGCAGAGTAGAATAGTGTGGCGTAGAGTACAGAGACATAGAGTAGAATAGAGTGGCGTAGAGTACAGTGACAGAGAACAATGGTGTAGAGCGCTGTATCGTGGAGTATAGTCGTGAAGACTGCAGTAGTGCAGAGCCGATTGACATAGAGTGCATTGGTCTTCAGTAAAGTGGTGTAGAGTGCATTGGCATAGAGTGCAGTGGTGATGCAGAGTAGAGTGGAGTGCCACTGAGTGCAGTGGCGCCAAGTGCAGTGTCGTAGAGTAGATTGTTTCAGACTAGAGTGCAGTGGTACAGAGTAGATTAGAGTGGCACAAAGGGGACCGGCATAGAGTGTACTGCCGTATAGTGGAGTAGTACAGAGTAGAATAAACTGGTGAAGAGTGCAGTGTTGCAGAGTAATGTGCATAGAGTTCATAGTAGTGTAGTGTGGGGTAGAGTGCATAGGTTTAGAGTAAAGTGGAGTGGTGTAGAGTAGAGAGGTGTAGAATGGAGTGGTGCAGAGAATACTGCAGTGACGCAGTGTGAAGTGGAGTGGCATAGTTTGGAGGCTTACAGATTACAGTGCAGTTGCATTGAGTGGTGCAGAACAGAGTGAAGTGGGGTCACCTGGAGTATGCATGATATGGTGGTGTACCACCATTACAGAAACAGATCTTCAATTGAAATGACCATTACATTTGCACTCACTACTGTTTTACTGATAAAAGTATCCATCGTACAAACGATAATGTGTGGAAATGTCATGACCCAATGTATTGATTTGATCATCAGTACAATTTGTGTACAGACATTTACATTTTATTGTGTGCTAGAAAAAAAATATCATTGTACAGCCTTCCTCAGGCAGTCCACCAGTATCCAGCATGAGTGTCACATAAATCCTCTCTCAGAAAGAAAAAAAGAAACAGCAAGATTCCTGGAAGATACAACCTGACATTTGACCTCGGTCTTTGAATGCACAAAAATGTGACAAGATGAGAACAAGATTTAAAGGCCTGTTTACAGAAAGTGAGTTTCTCGAAGAATACAGTAAACATGGTCTGGGCAACAAGAGGGACAAACCCAAGCTGGACAGCCCAAAGAAAAAAAAGCCAGCAAATAGAAAGCCAGGAAATGTGAGTTGGAAACCACAAAGCCAATGGTAGGCAACAGGCGGAATGCATTCCTAGGTCAACTTTCTGAATGTCCCCAAGATGCCTTTAGCAAACCAGACACCTTCGCTGTCTGGTAGGATGAGACCTAACAATAAAATGGGCAGGTATTCTAAATGTGAAGTTTTCCCTTTTACAGTACGAAATAAGCTTAGATTTTACAAAAATTGGTCCCATCCCATGGATCACCTGGTGATAAATGCAGAACGCTTAGGAGGAGAGTCTTTTAGAGATTGCTAATCAGTGTGGAGCCATGAGGGATGGGCTAATGTAATCCTGTCTGTTCATGTTAAAGGCTTTCTGGATACAGCCTTCTGATTTCACCTTCACTTGTCGATTATATGTCTAGACTTCTGAGGCAAAGATCACTAGCATAACCAAAACGTGACAGCACTATAACTATTCGCGCCTGAGTCCTGTGAGAATGCCAAAGTAAGGGAAGATACGTTGTAGCATTATCATTGTACACAAATCATCTCTGGTCATATTACTAACTTGGGTTTGGAGTAAAAAATGTAAGTCCATGATCGCACCAAGGTTCTTTTCTGTATTCAGTGTGATTGGCGACAGCCTTATCACCGGAGCCATACAGATAGAGGGTCATTATAGTGCTACGCTCCATGGGTAATTATGTTTTGGATGACTTAAGCTGATGATGATTCTTTAGCATCTATTGTTCTACATTCAAAAGACAGAGGTCCTACATCCAAAGGTTTTTCACGTTGTAAGAATAGCTGGGTTACATCAGCACAGATGTAGCAAGCACGCATTATTTATTCATTTTATAGTTTATGCAGTGCCTTGTCAGAAAGGTATAAATGTGCTTTACATAGTAATCAGACAGTGACAAATGTCTCACAATAAAACTTGAACAACGATGAGTAAATTGGTGCAAGATTGGAGGAAATGGATGGGGAGGATTTGAAGAAATGTTAAGGGGAAGGAAGCCCAGAGTGGGTGACAAAGGGGCAAGAGAAGGAGAGGCCCAAGGAGAAGTGAACAGATGGTGGGGGAGCAATGAGGAAGTAACGAGAGATGGGAAGATGTGGGTGAAGCAGTAAGGGGTCAGGGCTAGGGAACGAGGAATATAGGCGCACTAAAGGAGCCAATACAGATTGAGAAAAGTAAGTATAGTAATGAGCATGGAATGAGTAAAATCAATAAGGATGCCTGAGTATAATTTGAGAGTCTGAAAGGTGAGAAAAGGAGAAAGATGGAATAAAGTTGAAAGGAGTAAATAAAGGAGTCATTATAGGGAGAGTACAGAAGGACATATAGAGCAAGCAAGAAATAGGATCCAACAAAGGATGTGAAATATAGAGGGAAGGCAAGTAAGGAAGAGGCCTGTGGAAGGTGGGGAGCAAGAATAGGGAAAGCCGACAGAGATAGAACAATGGCAGAAGGACAGCTTTAAAGGTTTGTGACATGAAGTGCAGAAAAGTAGACGTTGTAGAGTAGAGGCTTGAGTAGATCACTTCTAACGTACAACAATAATCTGAGTGATCGGAATCCTGCTTGGACCTTACTCTGATCTTGTGTTTGAAGGGGTACTGTACACAAACAATCACATCAGGACTCAACTCATGCCTATCGGTGGGTGATGTTATTGTGCCATTGTAATCTTATTTAATCCCCAATTATTGAGCTACTTGTTTTTTTTGCATAGTGTCTGTGCATTTTGCACTGAGCACATCATTTTCTCTTGAGCAAACTTGCTTTATGTCACTGAGACTGCCTGACCAATTGCATGTGCTGTGGGACCAAGTGTCTCCACACATGTTACAGAAATTGGATGGACATGGGTAATATGCAAGAGTTTTTGTATGGGAGTGTATACCTCGCATACCTTCACCTAATGACTAACTGGATTTTAGACAGTAATAAGGGAAAGCGAAGTGAAGTCATATTTACCCATGACCAGATGATCAAAATCGAGATCTCGTGATTAAAACGCGCTTGGAAAGTCCTGAATTCCATGCTGACACTCTGTTGTGAAACCGACCTGTACTATGTGAAGAAGAAATTAAAAACGTCATTCCATTTGGCACAGTCATGCCTCATGTCTGACAAGGTCCTATGTGCTGAGAATCCTACAGAGATGTGGCTCATGTCTCATAAGGGCCATGCAGTGAGATGACTCACACCTGAAGTCTGATGAGGATCAGATAGCTTTCATGTGTGATCCGATCAGGATCTTCCTCTATCCACTGTATAGGCAACTCTTTCTGGAAGCCATGATGTCCCCAAACATTGGAATACGTGGTAGGCAAGTGCCCTCGTGAATCTGCCATCTTTTCAGGAAGAAAAAGCTGAAGGCATAAGATACTGCTTACTGGATGAAGACTTTATATGATTGATGAAAATAAGGAATCTGGAATCTGATAGGGCAATTCCACAGGAACCAAGAGTCATGATCAGTAAGTGGAGGGAGCAAGCAAACAAGTGAAGGAACATGGCTTTGATTCAACACACTCTCCAACCAGTCTTCATACAGTAAAAGAACAGGAAAAGAAAATGACAACAAACACCAAATGACAGGAAACAAAAGATTGGTAAAAGCAGGGAAGAGCCAATGACGAAGCAGTCTTGATGGAAAAGGAAAAGAAAAGAGAGCGAAAACATGAACCGGACTAACTGCGGGCTGCTTTGAAAGGCAGTAGCAAACCCTCAGGCAGGTGATTGCCGTTTTGGTGTTGGAGAAGCAGGGAGCAACAGCCAGGAGCCCAGGAGCTTGAGAAAAGACAGCACCAGGTGAGTGAACTTCACAAACCGCAGCTGCCGGTTTCCTGTGGCGTTTTCTGGGCCCTGTGAACAGAAGAGTCATGCATGGCAGCGTGGTTTTGCCCCACCAAACTTGCAGTTTCCCTGCTCCAATAACGGAAAGCGTCAGGTTAGCACCAGTGCAGCTTCCAGCAGGCTCCAAGAGTGCAAACTTCCCACCAAGCTGCCCGTCCATGGAAGGGCCTCAAGATCATAGTCATGTGACCTTGCCCTATTGAGGTCAATTTATTTATTTATTTATTTATTTGCGGGTTTATAACGCGCTAGGATCACCTCCCAAAGGAGTATCTCCACGCCTTTGGCAACCTTCCTACACATATACAGTGAGTACAAGTCCTGTCTAACAATTTTGAAATAGAAAGGTTTTTAATAGTTTCCTGAACGGAAGAAATTCCTTACAGAGTCTTAAAGAAACTGGGAGGCTGTTCCACAGCGTTGGACCCGCAATTGAGAGGGCTCTGCCACCCTGTCTGGTCTTTTTTGCTCTTGGGACCTGCAACAGAGCTTGTTCACTGGATCTTAAAGGACGTAAAGGTTTATAGGGGAGAAATTTATTCATCAAATACCCAGGGCCTTTCTTCTGAAGACACTTGTGTATTATGCAGCAAGTCTTATACTTCACCCTTTGCTTGACAGAAAGCCAATGCAGGGTATTCAAGAGGGGTTTAGAGGGAGTGCGAGGGGGTCGGTTTAGCACAAGGCGGGCTGCAGTATTTTGGACTACCTGCAATCTGGCAATTACTCCTTCATTAGTTGATAGAAGTAGCCCATTACAGTAGTCCAAACGACTCAACACCAAGGCCTGCACTAACGTCCTTCTAGTAGAGTCAGGGAGCAAGGGAAACACTTTCTTTAACATTCCGATGACATGGAAACAGGAGCTCACCACTTGATTACTGTGTTGCTTCAGGGACAGCTCCTGGTCCAAGCGCACACCGAGATTTTTTACCACCTGTTTAGGCTCCGGGACTGGTCCCAAATCCTGTGGCCACCAATCAGGGGACCATAGGAGTTTGGACTCACCGAACAGCATCACTTCCGTTTTAGCAACATTACATTGCAGGAAGTTAGATGCCATCCAGTGGGCCACTGCCTTCATCCCCTGGGAGAAGGAGTTCCTGACCTCATCGGTGAAGTGTGTAAAAGGGAAGAGGAGTTGGGTGTCATCTGCATAAGACACAGGAATAAACCCATGGGACCTCATGAGGTTCGCTAGGGGGGCCACGTAGATATTAAACAAGGTAGGGCTCAAGCAAGAGCCCTGTGGCACCCCCTTCGAAAACTCCAACTCCTCTGACCGATAGGCACCCAGGGTGACAGTTTGGGTGCGGTCTGTCAGGAAACTCCTCAGCCACGCTAGGGCTTCACCTTCCAGGCCGATGTTAATAAGCCTGGTGGTCAAGATGTCATGTGACACGGTGTCAAACGCCGCGGACAGATCCAACAGAACCAGGATAACAGAGTAACCTTTATCCTGGAACATGTGTAGATCGTCCGCGACTGACAACAAGGTGGTCTCGGTGCTGTGTCTCGGCCTGAAACCTGACTGGGATGGATCCAGTCTATCTGTCCCCTCAACATAATTGGACAGGTGTCTATTAACAAATTTCTCGATCACTTTCCCCATGAAGGGAAGGAGAGAAATAGGTCTCAGGTTAGTGAGTTCCGTCCAAGGAATGGTGGTATTTTTCCTCAGCGGTCTCACAAGTGCCCTTTTCCAGTCCCTCGGGACCTCTCCCGTACTTAATGACAAGTTGATTAACTGCTGTATTTCTGGGCCCAGAACTTCCGCCAACATGGGCATGATGCGTGCAGACAGGGGCAGGGAAATGCAGACCTGGCTCCATGCACGTGAAGAAACATTTATGCCTCCTGAACCATTTTTTTTTGTTCAGAGAAAAAAACCTCTGCTTTGGAAGTTTGCCTTCTCTAAACAAAAAAGTCTGTCAAATGGGAGTATTAAAAGAAAACTTGCAGTGCCGCGAAGGGAGCCATCTATGCAGCGACCCTCTTCACAGCCCAGAGATCCCTTCAAGGCAAGTAGGTATGTATAAATAAGCACGCCAGCGTGGGTAGTAGGGAGTAGACCATGCCCACCCCCACCCCCTTTGCAGGGTCTAAATGTGCCCTTGCATAACTAATTGAAAACAACAACTTAAAAATCATAAATGCTCACTCATTGCTGAAAACCTCACGGCAAGTTTCGTGAAGAGGAGTATTACACCACCTCATGGCGCCTGCACAGGCCTCAAGGCACACCCCCCACCTCCATCCTTCAGATACTGCCGGGTTGTTCCAAAGAAAAGTGGCAGTCAGAAGGTACACTGGAAGGGAGGCTGGGACAGAAAACATTTACTATGTTTTATGGCCTTTAGAAAGTGTTTTGTGTTCTTTGACTAATTGCTTCTGAGTCTAGTTCTGTGTGAGTGTTCTCTGCCGCCCTTGTTGGGCCTGGCGCCTGGCACTGCGGCTGCGCACCATGTGCCTCGCGTGTTTACTATAATATGTCCTCTTCACTTCTTTCAGTGTTTGTTCTCTGCCTTTTAATTGCATTCTTTTTTAAAAGCTTTTTGTTTGCTGGAACAGTTTGGGAGTCAGTTTACCAAGTAAACAACCAATCCAGTGAAGGCGCCCAGCTGAGCACTTGAAATGCCGAGGTGTGGAATAGTGGAAAAGTGAAAAGGGAGGGGAAGTGGAGGGCAGGAGGTTGGACAGCACGGAGAAGGACTGGGAGGCTTGGACCGGTGAACAGGTGGAAGGTGAACAGGTAGAAGGAAAGGAAGCGGCGGTGGCCGGCACAGGTAAACGTGGTGAGGGGGAGGGGGGGGGGTAGAAGCAGGGGAAGTCGACAGACGGCGGAATTTATATAGTTAAATAAATATCACCTATTCTGTCGTCCGTCGGCTCCCCCCCCCCCCCCCCCCCCCCCCCCCTTGCACCCTGCCCCGCCCCACTGCGCTTTCCTGTGCTGGCTGCTGCTGAGCAGTGGTGTTGGAAATTAGATTCTGGTGTGGGGATTGAGAAATAGGGGGTCGTTATCACTGGCAATTGGTGAAAGGGAAAACGAAACAGAGCTGGGGTTAAGGTAGGAAAGGGAGTGATAGAAAGGGGCAGGAAGCTAAGGTGAGAATATGTGGAGTTTGTCGCAGGTGAGGAGTAAAGTGGACGAGAGGTAAGTGTTGGTTAAATATGTGATTATTGATTATAACTAGAAGTGGGGAAGAGAGAAAGAAGAGAGATGGGCCGAGGTTGAGAGATGGGGCAAGGAAAGTATAACTGAGAAGGAAACAAGGAGGAGGAGTGATAAGAGAGAAAATTAGGGAACATGCGGTAAATTGAAAGGAGTGAGAGCCAGCAAGGCATGAATTAAGAAAAATGGTTGTTAGACCTAGTATCTTTTGGCATGGTTTCCCCTGTCTTTTTGCTTCTGACCTCCTATTTTTGATTGTATGATGAACTTCGTTTTTGCGGCTTTTAGGACTCTGGGTACTTTCTACTACTGACCAGTGCTAAAGTGCATGTGCTCTGTGTATAAACTGTGCCGGTGTTTGGTTTCTCCATGATTCACTTATTTGATTTACTAATAAGTCCCTAGTACAGTGCACCATGTGTGACCAGGGCCTGTAAATCAAATGCTACTTGTTGGCCTGTAGCACTGATTGTGCCACCCACATGACATGAGTAGCTCTGAAAACGTCTCAGGCCTGCCGCCGCAGAGCCTGTGTGTGCTGTTTTAAACTGCCATGTACACCTACTTGCCAGGCCCAAACTTTCCCTGTTATTACCTGTAAGGCACCCATGTGGTACACCCTAGGTAGTCCAGGGTACAATGCATTTAAAAGGTAGGACATGTGCTTTTAAGTTTTACCTGTCCCTGTAGTGAAAAAGTGCAAACATTCGGTTTTCACTACAGCAAATTCTATCTCTCCCATAGGTTAGCAATGTGGCTGCCTTGTAACACTTTACATATGTATCTTCCAATTGGGAGCCAATAGAAAATTTGAGTTTTTTGTCTCTGGGCTCACAATTTAAAAACACATCTTTTAGTGAAGTTGGTTTTTAAATTGCAGGTCTGAAAATGCCACTTTTAGACAGTCGTCATTTTCTTACTTTGAAATGAAAAGAAATTGAATGAAAGGCATTTACAAAGCACACGCATGCTCCACAGAGTGTCACGGCGATGAGGAAAGGAAATCCTGCCAGCAGAAAATGATTGTCTTATTCAATTTGTTGGAAATAACAAGTTTCTAGCTTCTTTGTGAAAACAGGAAGCTCTGAGGTGGCACGCAGTTCCAGAGTGAATTTATTCCAGGCCTTCCAACCGAGTAAAGAGAATGAGCTTCCACCAATTCTGGGCTTGGCGAATTTTAGGAATAATGTTTTTTTGGCAGTGTGTAGATCGCAAAACCCTGGGAGGGGCATACGCACATACCCTCCACCCCAGGTATACATCTCTTTTCTCATGAAGGGCTTTATGGGCCAAGACCAGTGTCTTAAAATGAATTCTCTTTTTAATGAGGAGCCAGGGAAGCGCCTTCAAGTGTGGGGTCATCTGAGTTCTTGGAGCAAGATTAGGGCTTATTATGGAAGCCGCATTCTGGACCACCTGCAAGTGACTTAGAAGGAACTATGGAAGGCCTAGCTAGAGAGCATTTCCATAGTCAAGCTTGGAAGTGATCAGGGCCTGAACCACAGTTCTCCTCGTTTCAAATGAAAGGAAACATACCAATTTTCTATTTTTTCAAAGAGCATAGTAGCCCAAAACACAAGCCCACCAGAGCCTGAATTTGGGGTGGAAGGACAAGGTATTGTCAATTTTGATTCCCAGTTTTTGTTACTGAATTCTGTTGCACACCTGGGGAGGGGGGGGGGGGTTGAAGGTAGGGATGTCTTGAGGCAACCAATTACTCCACACCTCTGGTGAGGTAACACCAAAAAACACAATCTCCGTTTTCTCGGGTTGCATTTTAATTGGTTAGTGGCTTGCCAGTTGAAAACATTGGAGAGACAGGACTTAATAACCCTTCCATCAAATTCAACCCTTTTAACAATTCTGTGCCTCTGCCTGTCCCTAGAATACACGTCTGGGTTGGATGACAATTGGGCTTTGTGGATTCACTCTAGACAGTCACACACAAAGAGATGAGGTGTGCCCCTCATATCCTGATGGCCCCTCACCAGGCTGATGGGTCTTCTTGAGGAAGAGTGGTGGGAGGAGTTAACATTTGCACCTGGCTAGGGCTGTGCCTGCCCACACACAATGATCTGCATCCCCGCCTGCAGTGTGTTTGGAGCCCGGGCCAAGAAGGGTAGGGTCTTGTGTACTACAAAGAGCTTTCTTTGAGGTTCATTCAATCAATCAAGCTGTATTTATATAGCACAGCTTATCAACCCTGAGGGTATCCTGGCACTGGGCTGTGGGTCTTAGTTGAAAAGTCAGGTCTTGAGTCCCTCCCTGCAGTCTGCCAATGAGGGAGCTGTTCAAAGGTGGAGGGGAAGGGCGTTCCAGGATTTGGCTGCTAGGTGGGAGAAAGATCGACCTCTCATGAGGCAGCGGCGGATGCATGGTGTCTGTGAGAGAGCAATTTGGGCGGAGCAGAGGTTTCTCTGTGGTTGGTGAAAGTGCAGGCAGTGGTTCATGTATGCCAGTCCTTGGTTTCGGAGAGCTTTGTAAGCATGGGTCAGTAGCTTGAAGTGGCATCTCTTCTGGTCTCTCAGGTGCCAGGTGATGTGGGTCCTTTTGGTAACAGGTTGAGGATCAATCTAACTGCTGCAATTTGGATTGTCTGGAGTCTTCTCATGAATTTCCTGGTGGTGCCTGCATAGAGTACATTGCCATAGCCCAGGTGGCTGGTGATGTGGTCCTGCATCAATATTTTCCTGGTGCTGCTGGGTAGCCATTTGAAAATTCTGCAAAGAATGCAGAGCGTATGGAAGCAGGTTGAGGAGTCGACGTTGACCTATAGTTTCATGTAGAAATCACTGTCTAATATGATGCCCAGGTTGCGTGAGTGGTCTTTCGGAGGTGGGTTTGAGTTCCGATAGCCACCAGGAGTTGTTCCAGAGGGAGGTGTGGCTGCCAAAAATAAGCACTTCAGTTTTGTCCACATTGAGCTTCAGGCAGTTGTTTTTCATCCAGGCTGAGACATTCTTTATGCAGTTGTGAAAGTTGATTTTCATGGTGGGGATCGCTGGGAGTGAGAGGATGAGCTGGGTTTCGTCGGTGTAGGAGATGATGTCAATGTCATAGGTTCTGACAATGTCTGCTAGCAGCGTCATGTAGCTGTTGAAGAGAGTAGGACTTATGGATGAGTATTGCAGAACACCACAGATGGTGTGCTTGGGCTGTGATGAGAAGGGAGGGAGACAGATCCTCTGTGTGCACCCCATGAGGAAGGATGCCATCCATCTAAGAGCATTGCCTTTGATTTGATCAGGTGCAGTCTATTGATGAGTGTGTGGTGGGAGACGGTATTGAAAGCGGCTGAGAGGTCGAGAAGGATCAGATGGCTGACTCTCCTCTGTCGAGTAGGGTGCGGATGTCATCTGTCGCAGCTATCAGGGTCGTCTTGTTGCTGTGGTTGGCTCTCAATCCTGATTGGCAGGGGTCTAGAAGGTTGTTTCTGTCTAAGTGTTCAGTGAGTTGGAGGTTTAGGGCCTTCTCTAGGACTTTGCCGGGAAACGGGAGCAGCAGAGATGGGGCAATAGTTCTGGAGGTCGTTGGGGTCTGCGGAGGGTTTCTTGAGAATGGGTCGGACCTCAGCGTGTTTCCAGTCATTGAGAAAAGTGGCTGGGGTGATGGAAGAGTTGAGGATGGTGGTCTTTTTCACAGTTGTGAGTAGGTCGTGGTGGTTGTTGAGGGCAGACTTGTAAATGGCTTGATCCCTGTTGTTTCTGCATGAGCTCCTTCATCCTTCCAGTTGTTTGCATCTGTGTTTCGCTGCACTGAGATAGGGGAACTACCAGTGGCTTGTTTGGTGGGTCAGTGAATTCTGGCTGAGTTGGTGGGGCGGTTCGGTCAGCGTCGCAGTTGAGCAAAGCGTTGAAGTTCTCTACTGCCTGGTTCAGGTAGTGGAGGCACCTTTTTGGGAGAGGCTGAAGGCACTGGTCCATTGGTGCTGAGTGACCTTGGTCCAGCTGCGGGAAGAAGTGCAGTGGAGGTTGGGGTTGGTGCGGGGGGATCCGGCGATGGTAAAGTGTACAAGAAAATGGTCAGACCAGGTGAGTTCTGTAGTGTGGATGTAACTGATTCTGTTGCTGGACGTGAAATGGGATCCAGCCTGTGTCCAGCTCTGTGTGTGGGGTGTGGGACCAGCTGTGTGAGGCTGATGTTCTCCATTCGTTCTAGGAAGTAGGTGGAGTTGGTGTCTGTAGGGTCATCAAGGTGAAAGTTGAGGTCTCCCAGAAAGACATAGTATTCGGATACTATGGCGAGCGGGGATATGAATTCTGTGATGATGTTGCTAAAGGTTGGTTCTTGGCCCTGGGGGTAATTAAGCAAGGGTGTCTATGGAGGTGGTTTTGTTGTTGGTATGGAGCTGGAAGCTCAGGTGTTCCATGGTTTCGTCTTCGGTCGTAATGCAGAAGATTGCTTTCTTGTGTACGATGGAGATGCCACCTCCGTGCCTGTTGGTGCAGTGTTTCATCTTGTAGTTGTTGGGTGTTGTGGTGGAGATGTCTGGGGATGATGTGGGGTGAGCTATGTCTCTGTGATGTAGGTTATGTCATGAGGGAGGGTAGAAATGGTGTCCCAGACTTCTGTTACATGTTTGCGTAGTGATCTGGTGGTGATCAGGAGGCATCTGAGTTTTCACGGGGTTCTCAGCCATCAGAGATGGCGTAATGCGGGTCACTATGAAGGCGGTTGTCTAGGGATGGAGATGAAGTGAAAGCAGATGAATGATCCAGCTGTGGAGCGGGGTGACATGTGGCAGCGGTTGTTGTTGCATCCAGGGCATGGAGATCTGCAGCGATGTAGCTGTGGGAGTCTGGAGGGCCAGGGTTTCTTGCACTGGGCGCAGTCCAGGCACGGATGGGTTTGGGTTTGGCATGCCTTTAGGTTGTTGGATGAGTGCCTGCTGCACATGGCCACTGCGCCTGAATTCCATTAAATAGGTCCGGGAAGGGGTGCTGTGGAGGCAGGGAGTAGGAAAAAATGGCAAAGGTGAAAACAGAGGCAGGAAAACTGGCATGGTCGCAGAGCATGGGACACCCTGGGGCACTGGAACATGTGTCAAGTCTCCCTACTTCAAAGGCTAAAATGGTTATAAGTACTAGACTTCTGACACCATATACTCAGATAACGCCTGGACTAAGGGTATTCTGCTAAGAAGAAGAGCTGTTGTATTGCCAGGAGGAACTGCCACTTTGCTGCTTGCTTTGCTGTGTTGGCCTGCTGTTTCCTGATTCTTGCCTAGGGGGTGAGAGGACTGCTTCTGAAGTTTTTCCAAGGGTTTGAGTTAAGCTTGCCTCCTGTTGGAAGTCTCAGGGCCATCAAAGTCTTCACCTGCAGCACTTCGGCTCCTCTGCTGAGAGCCCTACTCTGCCAAGTGGTGCGAAATCCAGTTCCTGGGCCCTTGGAAGTGAGTTTGCTGTGCTAGAAGAGAAGAAACCAGCACTTCGACTTCGAGTGTGACTTTGGAGCCAGCGCCACTCTACGACGTCTTGCAGTTTGACTATCAACACTTCATTGACCCCACACCTCTAGCTGAACCAACACCTCGATGCTAACACTACATCACCTCCCCTGCACCCTGCAATGTCTTTGGGTGTCAGCAGCTCAACAACTCTGCACTGCCTCCAGGAACCAAAGCTTCACTTAATTCAATGACGCTTCACCTCCATTGTGCAATGCACCGTCCAGAGCACCAACGTGCCCACGAACTGCATTGTAGTAAGGAACTGGCGCCACAACAGCCTCAGCAACGCCTCACCTCACTGGTGCCTTGCAACATCTTTGTTTATCAATGCTTTTGAGGTACTGTGACCAGGGTCTGTATGAGTCCATGTCCAGCCCACGCTCCATTGCGGGTTGGCTCAGTCTTGTGGATTTGACTCTGTAAAGCCAGTCGAGATAGCCCAGACCGCAGCTATTGTGTTTTTAAGTACTATAACTGCATTTAATATTGAAAAATTCATATGATGACTTACTTGTGTATGTCAGATTTTTGGTGTTTTGGTCTTGTTGTACTCAAATAAATATTGGCTATTTTTCTAAACTGTTGTGGGGTGCTTTTGCTATGTTTTCACTGTGTTACTGTGTGTGTGTGTTTGTGTGTGTGTGCAAAAATACTTTGCACATTGCCTCTTTACTTTAGCCTGACTATTCTGCGCCAAGATACCAGATGGTGAGCATAGGTAAACTTAGTGTGTACTACACTTACCCTGACTAGAGTGTGAGCCTCTACTTGGACAGGATGCATACCACTGCTTACTAGAGACCCATTTCTAACAAGGGTACTGAAGAAATGGTTGGAGATGGAGAAAGGACAGGGGTCTGAAGTCATAAGTAAGATATGAGACAAAGGGCATCACGAGGCAGTGGCACTGGAACTAAGGGTGCAGGTGGAGCTGCAGCACCCCCAAAAAACGTGAAAGAATTTAGATAGAGAATGCACGGTTAAGTGTCTTTTAAAATGTGTTTCTTCTGCATCATTTGTAGTGTTTTCAAAGACGGACCGTGCATCTTATCTTAATAGATCTGCAAGGGTGAAATCCAGCAGGCAGGTGTACTTAAAACAGGTATATAAACACTTTTAGTTTTAACGAAAATCAGCAGAAAATATTAATCTTTTTGGCACAAGGAAAATAATTCTTGACTTTTAATTACTATAACCTGAAGTTTGAGCAAATAACTAAACACGCATTGCAAAGCGAATAGGTCTGGTGCTGGTTACCAACCTTTTGGCTTCCTCAATGTTTATTTTGTTTTTAAAGACGTTTAAAAAGGATTTATAAGACATTGTTGTGGAAGCTGTCAGTGTCTTGCCAATATTTTTAAAAATGGAAAAAACAAAACAAAAAATGTTGGCCCTAAAAAGCACATATTGACATAGTAGTCCCTGGCACTGAAGGGAACTACTTTGTGTGTGGATGTGTTCCTTGAGAAAGAACAGGACATCATCACTCACAGTGAACTTAGCCAATCACTGAAGTGGGTTAATCCAGTGTCCCATGCTCTATCCTGTTGTGTGAGAAAGACTAATGTGAATGGCCCAGCCAGAGACTAATGGCTAAGAGATTAAAAGCCCATAAAACCAAGGGTCAGATTTGACAGATGGAGTAGTGTTCATCAGGATTGTGATGGACACTACCTCTCCCATCCCAACAGTACTCTGTCAAATTAGAGATGACTGGTGGCCCAGCAGTCATCTTTGTATGATGGCCTTCCACCAAACATTGAAACGTTTTTTTTTCAGTAACAATCTTCCAAAGCAGGATTGTGTTAGTGATGGACAGCTGAAAAGTACATTACTCCATGCACCCCATGTAAGGTGGGGGGGGGTAGAATGCCTTTCCTCTTATGTTCCTACTCCATCAGGTAATCTGAAGAAGCTTGCATTCAACACAGCCAAAGGGATTTAGTCAACAGAAAGCGTAGAGTCCATCTTTCTCGAAATAAGGGAGACAACCAAGAATATGGTGGATAGGGCACTCCATGTTTACAACAGAGTTCTCTGTCTGTCAATTAAGCCCTAAGTATATAATATATATACTTTTGCTAAAATCAAAAGGCCTTGGCTAATACCAGAACTAATAACAAATAAAAAAGGAAAAGTTAGGAAATAAAATGTCTTTGGCCAAGTCAAGTGTTAACCAACAAGCTGTGGTTCTTAAATACATTACATTTTAGGGAGACCTACACATGATCATGTAAAATGACAACCCTTAAAGTGCGCAAACTCAATGCCTCATGTTATCTGTTGTGTTGGGTGGAAGCAATATGTGAATGGCAGTTAAAAAGACCAGTGGATCAAGAGCCATGTAGAAACCATCTATGTGCATGTCTATGCATTGTTTTTATTTGGGATAATTTTTGGATTACATGAAACATGTGAGACAGCTAAAGTTGAAACTAGGCCAGAAATTAAAAAAAAAAACTTATAATCAATATTTATAAAAACTGATATTTTAACATTAAACTTTCAGCAAAAAGATTCCTAAATAATATCACACCACAATGCACACTCACAATACCACTTGTAGATGTAATTTGCCTTTTCTACTTTGTATTTCCTGACTAGAGAGGCTTACACTTAAGAAAATGTATACATTTGTCTGCCTATCCCCTCTGTGCCCAGCCTCCTTAATTGTACAGTAGTGCAGCATCCAGAAAATGTAGTGTGGGTCATTTGAGCCCTTTCCACTAATAAAAGATAGTAACATGTTCAGTTTTACTGTCTTATTTCACTTGGCTAATCCTGCCAGGCTATGAATGTTTGAACTAAAGGATTAGAATTAACAACAAATAATGTGTTTTTAGGTCTAGGTGTTGGCAGCACAGTGGTCAAGCAGACCTATTGCTTATAGTAGACATAGGGTGGTCTTTAGCCACACTACTTGCAATCATTGGCTTTCTTCAACTGGCCTCTTTCAGCCATTGCAAAAAGGGGGTGGGGTCGCACACCACTCACTCACCAGCGGGATCGCCCCTAAGGACTATGGTCAGTGTAGTTTAGTATTCCGCGATGTATCCTTCTTCGCCATCCCTGGACACGTGTTTCGGGGTATTTACCCCTCATCAGCAGGGAATAGGCCATCTTCTTATCTTCTGGGGTTGCCGGTGGCTGCCAAATATTGCCAGGTCTAGTACCACACGGGCGCGCGGGTGCGGGGTCCCAGGCTCGTCAGCCCGCTTAAATATTTCAAAAAGGGGGTGGGGTCGCACACCACTCACTCACCAGCGGGATCGCCCCTAAGGACTATGGTCAGTGTAGTTTAGTATTCCGCGATGTATCCTTCTTCGCCATCCCTGGACACGTGTTTCGGGGTATTTACCCCTCATCAGCAGGGAATAGGCCATCTTCTTATCTTCTGGGGTTGCCGGTGGCTGCCAAATATTGCCAGGTCTAGTACCACACGGGCGCGCGGGTGCGGGGTCCCAGGCTCGTCAGCCCGCTTAAATATTTCAAAAAGGGGGTGGGGTAGCACACCACTCACTCACCAGCGGGATCGCCCCTAAGGACTATGGTCAGTGTAGTTTAGTATTAAGCGATGTATCCTTCTTCGCCATCCCTGGACACGTGTTTCGGGGTATTTACCCCTCATCAGCAGGGAATAGGCCATCTTCTTATCTTCTGGGGTTGCCGGTGGCTGCCAAATATTGCCAGGTCTAGTACCACACGGGCGCGCGGGTGCGGGGTCCCAGGCTCGTCAGCCCGCTTAAATATTTCAAAAAGGGGGTGGGGTCGCACACCACTCACTCACCAGCGGGATCGCCCCTAAGGACTATGGTCAGTGTAGTTTAGTATTCCGCGATGTATCCTTCTTCGCCATCCCTGGACACGTGTTTCGGGGTATTTACCCTCATCAGCAGGGAATAGGCCATCTTCTTATCTTCTGGGGTTGCCGGTGGCTGCCAAATATTGCCAGGTCTAGTACCACACGGGCACGCGGGTGCGGGGTCCCAGGCTCGTCAGCCCGCTTAAATATTTCAAAAAGGGGGTGGGTTCGCACACCACTCACTCACCAGCGGGATCGCCCCTAAGGACTATGGTCAGTGTAGTTTAGTATTCCGCGATGTATCCTTCTTCGCCATCCCTGGACACGTGTTTCGGGGTATTTACCCCTCATCAGCAGGGAATAGGCCATCTTCTTATCTTCTGGGGTTGCCGGTGGCTGCCAAATATTGCCAGGTCTAGTACCACACGGGCGCGCGGGTGCGGGGTCCCAGGCTCGTCAGCCCGCTTAAATATTTCAAAAAGGGGGTGGGGTCGCACACCACTCACTCACCAGCGGGATTGCCCCTAAGGACTATGGTCAGTGTAGTTTAGTATTCCGCGATGTATCCTTCTTCGCCATCCCTGGACACGTGTTTCGGGGTATTTACCCCTCATCAGCAGGGAATAGGCCATCTTCTTATCTTCTGGGGTTGCCGGTGGCTGCCAAATATTGCCAGGTCTAGTACCACACGGGCGCGCGGGTGTGGGGTCCCAGGCTCGTCAGCCCGCTTAAATATTTCAAAAAGGGGGTGGGGTCGCACACCACTCACTCACCAGCGGGATCGCCCCTAAGGACTATGGTCAGTGTAGTTTAGTATTCCGCGATGTATCCTTTTTCGCCATCCCTGGACATGTGTTTCGGGGTATTTACCCCTCATCAGCAGGGAATAGGCCATCTTCTTATCTTCTGGGGTTGCCGGTGGCTGCCAAATATTGCCAGGTCTAGTACCACACGGGCGCGCGGGTGCGGGGTCCCAGGCTCGTCAGCCCGCTTAAATATTTCAAAAAGGGGGTGGGGTCGCACACCACTCACTCACCAGCGGGATCGCCCCTAAGGACTATGGTCAGTGTAGTTTAGTATTCCGCGATGTATCCTTCTTCGCCATCCCTGGACACGTGTTTCGGGGTATTTACCCCTCATCAGCAGGGAATAGGCCATCTTCTTATCTTCTGGGGTTGCCGGTGGCTGCCAAATATTGCCAGGTCTAGTACCACACGGGCGCGCGGGTGCGGGGTCCCAGGCTCGTCAGCCCGCTTAAATATTTCAAAAAGGGGGTGGGGTCGCACACCACTCACTCACCAGCGGGATCGCCCCTAAGGACTATGGTCAGTGTAGTTTAGTATTCCGCGATGTATCCTTCTTCGCCATCCCTGGACACGTGTTTTGGGGTATTTACCCCTCATCAGCAGGGAATAGGCCATCTTCTTATCTTCTGGGGTTGCCGGTGGCTGCCAAATATTGCCAGGTCTAGTACCACACGGGCGCGCGGGTGCGGGGTCCCAGGCTCGTCAGCCCGCTTAAATATTTCAAAAAGGGGGTGGGGTCGCACACCACTCACTCACCAGCGGGATCGCCCCTAAGGACTATGGTCAGTGTAGTTTAGTATTCCGCGATGTATCCTTCTTCGCCATCCCTGGACACGTGTTTCGGGGTTTTTACCCCTCATCAGCAGGGAATAGGCCATCTTCTTATCTTCTGGGGTTGCCGGTGGCTGCCAAATATTGCCAGGTCTAGTACCACACGGGCGCGCGGGTGCGGGGTCCCAGGCTTGTCAGCCCGCTTAAATATTTCAAAAAGGGGGTGGGGTCGCACACCACTCACTCACCAGCGGGATCGCCCCTAAGGACTATGGTCAGTGTAGTTTAGTATTCCGCGATGTATCCTTCTTCGCCATCCCTGGACACGTGTTTCGGGGTATTTACTCCTCATCAGCAGGGAATAGGCCATCTTCTTATCTTCTGGGGTTGCCGGTGGCTGCCAAATATTGCCAGGTCTAGTACCACCCGCGCGCCCGTGTGGTACTAGACCTGGCAATATTTGGCAGCCACCGGCAACCCCAGAAGATAAGAAGATGGCCTATTCCCTGCTGATGAGGGGTAAATACCCCGAAACACGTGTCCAGGGATGGCGAAGAAGGATACATCGCGGAATACTAAACTACACTGACCATAGTCCTTAGGGGCGATCCCGCTGGTGAGTGAGTGGTGTGCGACCCCACCCCCTTTTTGAACTCTTTCAGCCATTGGCCTTTATTTTGTCAGTAACGTTTTGATGCATGCCTGCAGCGTATTTATCTCTCACCTAATGCGACTGGCTGTTAAGGTGTATCCCTCTGTGTCATAGTAAGTGCCTTCATTAAGACTGCAATGCTTTCCGTCATAATCTGTACATCCCTAACCATGCTCAGACAACCCTCATTGTTAAGCCTCCGTTTAAGAGTTGACATGTTGTCAAGCTTCAGATTCACAGTGCAAACTATTTTTTTAAGCCAGTCCTCTTAAACAAGAGTGAAGCTCAGACCACGCCCACCAGCCTTTGTCTGCTGTTTGCATGCAGTATGAATATACATCTATTAATAAGATGAACAGAAGGGCCCTTGTAGGCTCATTCGTCTCGGGATTACATTTCAGTGAATACCTCACTTTGCCCCTAACAGTTTATAGAAATTCTTATCACACTCAAATGGTTGGCATATCTGTGCTCATCAGTTCTTTGTTTATGTCTAGGCTAAACTGTTTCAGTTCCTATTTGTTGTGAATTCCAGTTTTTTTTCATTGTTTTCCAATGCTTTACAAAAAAATAAAATTCAATGGTGATCAGTGTTTAAATCATGGGCTTGGTGTTTTTCCAGCGCTTTTCAAGAATGTGTTTTTTCTTTTCTTCCCTTGTTCATTCCTACTTCCAAATTGTCCTTCCTTTTTTCCTGCTCCTAAGCCCCTTTTCTATACCGTTTCCTTAAATTTACTCTTCCAAGTAACTTTTCATTATTGTCCTCAACTACCTTCCTGTCTCATTTCCCAGCACACCGTGACTTGTCTCTCTAGTTATCCATTCACACCATAGGTCCAGGATGACCCTGAATGCTGTTATGTTTTCCCATCATTATGGTTTGATTGTCGCAGACCCTGTATGTACAAATGCGATGTGATTACATGTTACGTGTCATATGTTGTAAGTGTAAAAAAACAATAAAGAATTGTTTTAAAAAGGGTAATGGTGATCATTTTACACACTTTCCTGCAGCTTTATTCTTCGAAGGTCAGCTAAATGAAGATTTTTTACTTGGGATATTTCATATATATATTGAGACGTGTGGTTCTCTTTTATTGCAAGACATTGTCAGACTATCCTGTTCTTTGCCTTGAGGTACCAAGAAAGGACTGTGATAATAAATGAGGAATTATGAGCCTATGTCTGCTCTACATGATCATAGGAGAGACATCTACTGAAGAATGGATGTGCGTACTGTAAGCTAGTCTTTGGTGATACCAAACTCTTCTGCTGTATAAAGAAGTAGTTGAGATAGTAAAGAAACTTCACGAACTACATAGTGCCTTGAGTCATTTGCCTTTGCAGATCACACCTTGAACCTTTATTTTATGTTATTGGGCTGTGCATATGGGATTTTATGTTTATTTGAAAGTTAGTAAATGGACGACTAAGAAGGGATTTCTCTGACTCATGGGAACTTGTGTTATGTGAAACCAGTGCAGGCACCGTGCCCCTTCCAGCATTCACTCTTCTAATGCATTTTCCGTCTTGGTGAAAAGAACGAGCACAGCTCTAGGATTATATTGAATGCACTGCCGTAGTTTGTACAGGTGATTTTGTCAAGTGTCTGGCCTTGCTTCAACACAAATAGGTTCCAAGTGTCATTTTCTCATGGAGGCAATGGGAATTCAAATTTAACTTGGCGAGTTGGGGCTACATCATGCTCATGTTCTACTTCAGTATGAAGGTTCAGAACTGGTTCATGTGTGTTTGTGTGGCTGTGAATTCACTGGGCGCACATTACTAGACAGCTTAGACACAAACACTCTGGACCCCCCTGAGCATATTTATCAAGTCAGCACACTTTCAAAATAGCTGTAGTTCGTGATGAATCTTCGCAGGGCTGTCTGGAAATTTCATCCTTCTGTGGCGGATAAAAATAACTGCTAATAATAATATGAATGTGACTGGATACTCATCTGTTTATGGTGGTTTTGTTATCTGAATATGCATCAGTTATTTATGCTTGCTGTTTGTTGAACTTTTTTGCTTGGTCGCTTGTCAACCTTCTGGGATTGGCACTAGAGTCAACTATGTACAAAATATGGGCACTTTAGGAATTAATTTGACTTTTATGAAATACACTATTCATTCAAAGTAAAAGTATAAAAGTAGCATTCGCAACAGTGTTGTTATATTGCCAGTTTTTACTTCCCATGCTAGTCTTACTCTCCCTCGGCATCCTCTGGTCTTGGGCAGAAAGTTTGGGCTGGTGAGTTGAATTCCTGACCGTTTGAACTGGGTTGTAATCCCCGCATGACCCATATGCTGTGATCCTGGGCATGCAGCCATGTATTCCTTGTGACTTATCTCCCTTTTCTGAAAAATGTAGCAACACTTAGAAACCGATTGTAAGTAATTCCCACCAAACCCTAAAACACAGAAACGCTGAATGTGTGATTTGAAGCAAGAGTGGCTTATTTTAAGAATTTAGGGGCATATTATCAAGAACTGCGTTAAAATTATCACCGCTTTAGCGGCAGGACACTGCTGCTAACGCGGCGATAATGGGCTTGATAATATTCCCTTGAGAATTCCCATAGAAGCCCATGTTCACACCAGAACATGGGCTTCTATGGGAATTCACAAGGGCATATTATCAAGCCCATTATCGCCGCTATAGCGGCAGTTTCCTGTCGCTAAAGCGGCGATAATTTTAATGCCGTTTCTTGGTAATATGCTCCTTAGCGTCATTTATTTGGGTTTCACAGTGTATTGTTCAATCACCTCTAAGTCTGCTCAGTAAGTTATGGAGTCCGGTGTCGCGTCTGTCGTGTGTCAGGAAGATGTAAGTGATGCTTGCAGAGACGTAAAGTAATAAACAATACAGTGGCAGTCAGCAGGAGGCGGCTCTGGAGGTTTTGCCCAATGTATTAAGTGTAGTAAAGCAATACACACGTTAAATTAACAAATCCCATTCCCTAATCTGCATTTTTGATAATTTAGGACTGATGTACAAATTTACCATTCGCAAAAATTGACTACAAATTGCTCACCGCTTTTTGAGAATGGAAAGAAATTTTGCAAACCGACCAATGCATTAATTGGTCTGTTAATAAAATTCCGAATCGTAGTGGGCTGCAATTCTTCCTACCTCATTGATATGTAAAAGGCCAGTTGCAAATTGTGACCTACTCTGACTGAAAGCTAACCAACCCTTCCTATGGACACTTGTTTACTCTTTACAAAGGTTTTGCCAACATTTTCAAAGGGAGGGAGTGCCCTGTAGATCCCCTCCTATTTGCAAATGGCTTACAATCAATCAGCCGGGATCATCCATACTGGCGAAGGAATTACGCCCCTCACCTTTTTCCATATAAGAAAAGTGTCTGTCAGTCTGAGCAAAGGTCAGCCTGAGAGGCACTCTTCTTGTTCAGGTCAGGCAGCCAGGAGCTAGACATGGGCTGAATGTGCGGACTCCAGGCTGCCTGGACTTAACTTTGCCAGGTTGAGGATTCCACAGCCCTGTAGGTGTGCCCTCCTCAACCTGGCAAAAGTACCTCAAGGCCCTCCCCCTCATGAAGAGGAGAAGCATCATTGATTACTTCATACTTAGGCGCATCAGGTTTAAGCCCTGAAGTGTTCAGGGTCAATCAGTTACACCTTGTCACAGAGTTGGGTGGGGTCAGCCATCTCACTGACCTCATCCCACGCTGTAATGAGTTAGGGACTGTTGCTGCCCCTTATTGGCAGACCTTAGGCCACTGAACAGTAGAAGGTAGCAGTCCCAACCCTCCTGGGACCTACGAGGCTTTCTCTTCTGGGAGCTGCAGTGTAGGTAAAAAGTAATTTTTATGTTTTTGAATGTTTGGTGCATGCATGCGTGTATGTAGAAATGTATGAATTTGTTGTGAGTGAGTGTTGTGGATGTGTGTGCATGTATGTGTGTGTGCATGGTTGTGAGTGAGTGGGTGTATATGTGTACGTGTGGCTCACCTCCGCCATCCCTGCCAAAATAACTAGTCACCATTGCAATCACTTTTTGAATTGGTGGAAAAAAACTAATGCTCTGCAACCGGATTTCGCCCGCTAAACATTAGTACATACCTTAAGAAATAGGTATCTGGAAGGGACATCCTTTACAGGCCCTTTCCACATAGCGATTCTTTAACGTTTACTTAAAAAAAAAACCTTTCATGATTGTTGATTGGGTTTAGTGCTTAACAAAAAGCGTTTCAACGGTTGCAAACCATCAATTTAACATAATCTGAGGAATTGTGACCTATAAAATAGTTTGTACATCAGGCCCTTAGTGACTCCATATCCAACTGGTGGTTTTTTTTCATTACAAATGCAACTAAAAAACAAACAGATATTAGATATTAAACAGAGGAAGTCTGTGAAAGCAAACTCTTTCTCAATGAGTGGATTTGGTAAAACCCCTGCATTTAAGAAGACAGATGGATGTGCACCTGTGAGCAGGCAAAATGATATCACTCACTGGACAATACAGCCACAGTCAGCCTTTAGCATGGGCAAGCAGGATCCATGCCTTAGGTGCCAACCCTCAGACGGGTGCATGAACTGTTTAAAGTAGTCTCTCATTGACCTGTCTCTGGCGAAAAGTGTGTTAACCACTGTTTCTGAAGGCACTCGTGTCTATATTTTGTTTGCTTTCTTCTCCTGGCTCTACGAACCTATGACCCACTCTCCTTCCCCGTACCATTCTTATTTTTCCAACACACAGGCAATTAAAGATGGTAGGTGGGAGAGGGAGCTAGATTTGGTTTTGCCCACAGCACTATCTGTGCAAAGGCCAGCTCTGCAGCCAGTGGCAGAACTGAGCTGACTTCCTGTTGTATGCTGTTTTGGATGGAAGAAAAATTTGATTGACATTTGAACAGACCAATGACTAACAAGGGCTGACCCAAAGACCCTTTATGTATGCATTTTTTAGGTAAATATTTTGATTACATGAGCCTTGCAGACAACTAAAGCTGTCACGTGAAACCCAAAAAAGGGTGAAACAGTGGGGTTAATCAGTGTGCCGAGGACGAGAGGGTGAGAAACAATCAGCTGGGGAGGTGGGAATGGCGAGCTGCTGAGGAGAGGCGCACTAATTAAGGCCTCCATCACAGGCCGAAGAGATGCGCCATTCTGACAGTCAGTCAGGCAGATAACCGGAGTGAGCAAAAATCTAGCCCACGGACTACAGGCCCTGGGGTGGCTGGCAGACAAGAGCGCAGCAGAGGGGAGGGGAGCCACGCAAAGGTCATTTGCATGAAAAGATGTTAGCAATCTTGGCTGCTGATGATCGCTTGATAGATTTAACCCTTTCCAGGCCTAACGGAGAAACCAATACACCCAGGCGCTCTCTATCAGAAGGATATCAAACCTTTGGGACCTGTTCTCTAAAGATAGCTGGAGAGTGGATGAAGGGCAGGGGTTTGACTGGGTCACGCTTACCCTTTACTGCGACTCATTCTTTTGTGGTTTAATAACTCACCCTTATAAAATCCAACAATGCAAGCACGGTATTGACTGGATACAAATTTTACTATCATGTTCCAAATTCCGGTACCCAGGATGGGCTAAATGCAGTAACAGTACCTGTTTTCCAATGTTAGGAGTTGCTAAACTCACAATAAAAAGATATTCCCTTACACATTCCAGCAGTTGATATATGGGGGAATTTGTGCAAAAAAACATGAAATATGTCCGCTCCATGTAATCCTAATGGGCATAAATCCATGTTTGTGTCTAAATCAGGATTTCCAGTCCTCTTGGAATGAGGGCCATAGTAGAATGTTGTGTGGTTCTGCAATGTCCAACAGACTGTAAACATAAGCTTCTACATTTTCATGTTTCATAGTATAATGGCTGGGATTCTTTGATGTGCTAAGGATGCCTTGTCTTAAATGCATCATGGAGCCTTAAAGTCCAAAGCACTAGAATGGACTGGAAGGGTAGAGATTTTTTCTTCGCCAGAGCATCCCTTCCTTTTTCAGCAGACTCACTGATAAGGTTAAAGGTCTGCAGTTACTAAGAGAATGTGGAGTTTAGCAGAAGCCAGTCAATATTTGCGTTTACTGATCTTATACAGTGGTTAATATTGTCTGGACCTCAACACCATACAGAGCACAAGTCAAAAGATGGTCCCAAAATGACTGAGACATATTGGAGCGGAAAGGTGGGGGATCTTTTCCAAATTTCAGTACCATGGAGGGTGAAGGAAGCATGCTGTAGTTGATTTACAAAGGAACAATGGTGCAGGTTTATGTCCACAGTAAAGGGTCATTACACTGGATTACTCACTTCTACTTTCTCACCCTCTCTGTGAACCAGGTCAGATTGTATCCAGTTAGAATGGCAGACTGGTCAATGATGGGGCTGTTGTCTTCCTTGCATTCATGGTTGTTTCTAGTCCACACACAGGCACTTCAGATCAGATATTAACTTCATTTCAGGTCATAGGAGCAGAAAGTTGTCCTAGACTGATCATTCCTACAGAGTAATAGCCGCTCTCTCCACTTATGCAGGCAAGAGGAATTCATAGTTCGGAACGGGTTCCAAAAATAAGGTGTACTCCAACCAACCAGAGGCTGAATCCTTGTTGTTAATCACTTAAACCTGGAATGTGGGTCATCAATTAAATACTGTATGGTAAAATCAAAGCTGAAGGGTGGCACAGGTGCGAAATGCCACAATTTCCTTACCTATACCATGAAGTGATGGGCGTTCACATTCACTTTGGTAATGCCAATTTGGACTGCTGTCCCTATTTTATTTTTTATTGAAATTCTAAAAAAATGTACAGATTTTATTTTCAATCAAATGTCTCCAGACATTGTAGCATACACAAATTTTAATTTTACTATTATGGAAGATTAGACAGAAAATAGGAAATCTAAAACGTAATGAAGTTGATGTATGTTGTAAGGTCTTTTCTTGTCTTCCTCCTTTCCACCCTGTCTTAACTCTTTGTTCAGTCTGGGGACATTTAGAATGTTGAATGATGTCACAGAATGTGGTGTGACTCATGTAAGTCTGGTGACTCCTGGCTGAGCTGAAGGAAAGCAGCTCTTGGTGGGGCCTTCTTACCAACCTACTTCTTGGCCTACCTACTACCCTGATTACCAACCTCTTCACTTCTGTAACTAACCATCCAATAAACTACAACCTGGAACTACTACCTGAACTCCTGTGCTGTATTTTCTTTCAACAATGTACATAGGTTTTTGCGGTCACTTGCCTACATTCTCGAATGTTGCACGAGGGCTTAGAACCACTGACAGCACTGAAACTTAAATGGGAGGTGAGTGTGGGGAAGCCCATACCGGACACAACATGGGGTCATATCATGAGGAGGACATGGAAAGGGAGTAGTAATGCTAGGTCTCATCAGGTACACTTTTTTATAGTGCATCGAGCTTACCTCACTCCAGGGAAGGTCAGGACGTATTTCCACGTACAGGATGCAGCGTGCCCTAGATGTTTGACGCCTGATGTAGAACTGGACCATATGGTGTGGGATTGTCCGAGGTTGGGGCAGTACTGGTCTGAGGTGGGGGCGCTCCTTAATGAAGTTACTGACAGGCAGGTGAAGTATGACATGGCAACATGTCTGTTGCTCTGGTTTCCTCACATGACTAAAACGAAAATTACTAGTAAGTTCATTGATTTAGACCTCATCCTAGCCCAGAAGGAAATAACCCGGCACTGGAAATCAAGGGAGGGTCCTTCTAGTAGGAGATGACAACTGAATTATATAAATGGGCCCACAGTAAGAGTACTGTTAGACTTAGGCAGGCCACCCGAACAGCAAATGAAAAGAGTTTAGAGATGGCACGGGCATGGGAGGAGTTAGTACAAGCGCTAAGGAACTCTCAAGTAGAAGATGAAGACTAGGGGGTGGAGAGTAGTGAATTGAGTTTCATGGGATGCAGCAAAAGATAAGTATTGATCCATCGGGTTTCTTCTGACCATTGTTACATCAGCTTGAACTATGCCCACACCAAGCAGTAGGGGGAGAGGGTTATTTGTGGGATTAGTATGGGGTTCTAATGAGGACATATGGGATGATTGAATGTATAATGTGTCATATATTGACCCTTGTGCTGTTTACCCAATAAAATGTGTTTAAAAAAACAAACAATGTACATAGGTTTTTGTATCCCTGTCTTTAAATATGTTTGACCAATCATCAAAAATGAATAGATATGGGTATTGCACTCTATTTGAATGTAACTTAGTTGTTTGTTTGGTAAGTGTGCTGCGCAAATCAGTGCCTGCTAACTGTGTACGAAAATGTATGTGGCCTGGTATCACTAGATGACCAGGACTCCAGCACGCACTACGTAAAAAATAAGTTTTCCAATAGAACGTTTGACAAAAAGACTTTTATCAATATATCATCAGAAATTTTTAGTAAAGTGTATATTCAGTTTATACAAACATTTTGAAAATAAAACAATCAAAACATTATGTCATGTGTACATATTTCACAAAACAGTATATTCTGAAAACCCAATGCATTTCGGGGTTGAAACCCCTTCGTCAGGGGTCTGTTGAAAAGAAGAGAGAAAGGAAACTCTATTACTAAGGATGACATGGAGGTTTTAAACTACGTTACTTAAGGGTTCTCGAATTCCTTACCAAGATTGTAGGGTCATTCGATAAAATATCGAGTAGAGTGTGCCGTTGTTTACGGTCAATCTAGAGAATCAGTGAAAAGGAAAGATTCCTTAGTTTATAGTTCATATTTACACATTTTTTAATGAAAATTATTGACAGCACTAGAATGTGAATATGATTTACCTGTATCCTGACTGGGATATAAAAAGGATCATACAAATGAGATGGGAGATCTTACAAGTAGAAAAAGATTTCGGAACATTGTTCATCCACAAGCCACTATTCGCTTATAAAAGAGCACGAAATCTTAAGGAACTTTTCAGTAAACCTGAAGAAATAAGTCAGCACGCAGGAATTCACAAAGGGACCATGAGATGTTATAATTGTAAAAATTGTAATAACGTTATAACAGGGGATGTTTTATCACATCCACGAACAGGGGAAAGAATTCAACTCAGACATTCTACAAATTGCAACGCCGAGCATGTAGTGTATTCAATCAAGTGTCCCTGTGGACTACTGTATATCGGCAAAACGGACCGCAAACTAAAAACACGACTCTCTGAGCACAAGAGTCGGATTCGCAACAAAAATTTTACATCTCCACTTGCGAAACATTGGATTGAAATGGGGCATACAATAGCCCAATTGCGATTTCAGGTAATAGAATTGGTTCCTCAACGCTTGGGATTAGATAATGCCAAAATCCTTCTCCAAAGAGAAACCTTTTTGATACGCAAATTACAGACACTGGCCCCAAACGGGCTTAATGACAAAATGGAAATGGTTTGTTTCCTTTGAGAACTGCAACAATGTAAAAAAATATCTCAGTTACAGGCTACCTGATCCCCCAGGGCTTCTAGTACACAGTGGTACTTGTATACCAATACACACTCACAGCTACATAAGCGCACAAGCGAATACTGTTAACTTAAGAATGTAAATAGGCAGGCTATAACATGACTCCTCTATTTTTCATTATCATTTGAATATGATAATCTTGTTGATTTACCAATATGTATATGTGTCAATGCAATGTTCATCTGCTTCATCCGCCAAAATGCTAAATCTAAGGGTTATTCACTAAGCATCACTTTTCTTCTGCTTTTTTGGTTAAATTTCCTTTCATTCTTTTTCCCCGTATAGTAATTAGATCGTGTCATGAAAAAGAGAAACTTCAAACACCACAACTTGTAATTTTCGCTACATTTGAAAATGTATTGTGTATTTTTCTATTTGGTCACATACGATCGAGGTACACTTTCCTCTTAGTAATGGCGGCCGTTCACTCAGGCTTAATAGTCCTTCCTTTATTTTCGACATCCCTTAGTATAAACTAAAAAGGGACTACGGTAACCGCCGCCGAAATCGACACCATTGACCGGGCAGGAACGCCGCTATCAGCGTTAACATAGACCAAACCGGTAAGGACTAACGCTTAGACGCCTTGGTATAATACGGTTGTTACACGAGGCACAAACCGCCTACTAAATGCGGCGTTTTTCCGTTTTTTTCATTTCTCTAGCCGACACGACGAATTTACACAAGCGAGACCGTCTGCATTAACATTGAGGCTTGCAGGTAAATATTTTTGAAGAGTTCGGACCTAGGCCCATAGCGGTCTCACTCCGACATGTTTAGTAATACCCAAACAATTTATTTTCCTTAGATTTCTTAGAATAGTGGCTGCAAGCAAGACCTGCAGGTGAGCGTTCAGGTGTCTTTTTTTAAGTGTCTATATATCACGTAAATATGTGATATATGTTGCATGAACTCGAATAAACACCCTTGAATATTTGTTTCTTTGACAGACTGTTCACAGTCAGGATACAGGTAAATCATATTCACATTCTAGTACTGTCAATAATTTTCATAAAATTTTTTGTAAATATAAACTATAAACTAAGGAATCTTTCCTTTTCACTGATTCTCTAGATTGACCATAAACAACGGCACACTCTACTCGATATTTTTATCGAATGACCCTACAATCTTGGTAAGGAATTCGAGAACCCTTAAGTAACGTAGTTTAAAACCTCCATGTCATCCTTAGTAATAGAGTTTCCTTTCTCTCTTCTTTTCAACAGACCCCCGACGAAGGGGTTTCAACCCTGAAATGCATTGGGTTTTCAGAATATACTGTTTTGTGAAATATGTACACATGACATAATGTTTTGATTGTTTTATTTTCAAAATGTTTGTATAAACTGAATATACACTTTACTAAAAATTTCTGATGATATATTGATAAAAGTGTTTTTGTCAAACGTTCTATTGGAAAACTTCTTTTTTACGTAGTGCGCGCTGGAGTCCTGGTCATCTAGTGATACCAGGCCACATACATTTTCGTACACAGTTAGCAGGCACTGATCTAGCGCAGCACACTTACCAAACAAACAACTAAGTTACATTCAAATAGAGTGCAATACCCATATCTATTCATTGTTGATACATTACTGCAAAAACGAGGTATTTGCACCACCGACAAGATGTCATTTGATTCAATTGCAGCAATTACGGATAACAGAGCAAATACCAAGGTGTACACATCAGACGAAGCAACTCAGATCTACAAATTGATTAAGGAAACCAAAACTTTCGATGCACAAGGAGGCTCTGTAGTGCAACAGCTTAAACAACTTGAGTACTGATCAAAACGAGAATTAAATCAGCGTTTGCACGCATCAACACTCATTCAGTACCACCGTGTTAAACGAATCCCGAGAGGCCTCAGACTTACCATCTGACCCATGCTCTATAGACTGAATAACAATCCGCAATTCATGGAGAAATGGTTTGAAATATTAAACAAATGCTCTTTGGACTTGATTCTATTGTTGATAGAAGAATTAGCAAAAACAATAAGAGACTTGGTAGAGGAAATATTCAATGTAAAAAAGGAGTTGTCTGCCAGAATGGAAGAAGAGCCATGGAATAAATACCTAGAGGACATAGAAATAAAATTTGAAAAGTATGGAAAGGAACTCCAGGAGACAAAATTGCGTAAGTTCAAACGCGATACGATAGACTATAAATTGAATGAAGCCTATACTTGGGCTGAAGTATACGCCACGAGACGATACACTGGAAAAAAACAACAAACAACCTCATCACAAGAGAGTGTGGTATCAGACAGTGATGCAAGTACTTCTAGACAACCTTTAGTTCAACAACAATCTCGTATGAAGGAACCTCAAAAAACAACAACAACAGACTTGGCGTCTACATCGTCATCTGATTCTTTTTTAGAAAAGGGCCCGCCCTCCAACAAACCTCCGGATCAAGAAACATCGCAATCCAGCGACAAAAAACGCTAAGAGGAAAAGGCAAAGGAAAAGGAAAAGGAACAAGCCAAGAAGACGGGTCTACGGAGTCAGAACAAAACCTAGTGATAAATATTTCTAAGTATCCGTTATCTAAATTTGAGGAAAAACTGCTAAATAAAGGACCATCTTTTGTCAGCACTTATCGTACAAATGAACTTGAAACTGAAGTGGCATTCTTTAAATTCATGAGGATATTACGCTTGAAATATTTCTTCACCATTTTGAATCCTATCGAGTCATTGGATAACACTACAGAGCAATTTAAATCCAAGAGCAACTTCATGGCTCCAGTGTCTCACAATAGTCTCGACACATTTAAAACCTTGGTAAAGGCGGATATGAGCAAAATTCAGTACAGAAGCAATCTAAAAAATTTGACACGAGCAGAACATAGTGCAATACGCGCCCTGGCCAATAACAAAGCAATCGTTATCCAGAAGGCGGATAAAGGAGGAGGACTTGTCATTATGGATTCTGAGTTTTACATCCAAAAGGGCAACGAACATGTTCAGGATGACAAAATTTATGCCAAACTTAAGCAGGACCCGACATTTGAAATTTCACAGACTTTGGATAAAATTCTAGACAAAGCTGAGGAATTAAACTGGATAAACAACACTACCAAGAGATATCTGAGACAAATATACCCAAGAAGACCCAAAATCTACTTTTTGCCTAAAGTGCATAAACAACTACACAATCCCCCAATCAGACCTATCGTGTCTGGTTGTTCGTCAATCTTTGAAAACATAGGCATCTTCATAGATACACACATGCAAACATTTATCCACAAGTGGTCAACATATCTGGAGGACACATCAGATTGTTTGAGAAGTCTTGCAACGATAAATCTGGAGGAATACACGAACTTGACACTATGCACGATAGACGTTGTATCGTTATACACGTCAATTCTCCATAAACTAGGCATGGAGGCCATGGAATGGGCCTTGTTGACTACAGATAAACCTATGGAAACCAAATATTTGATAATGCAACTTTTGGAATTCTGCTTAAACAACAGTTACTTTTTATGGCAGCAAGAATATTACACCCAACTTAGCGGCACTGCCATGGGCTTTCCCAGGGCATGCATATATGCCAATATATTCATGGCCAAGTTTGAATCTGATTATATCCTTGAAGACTGTACCTGGCAAGAAGGCATCATATATTACAAACGATATATTGATGACATCTTTATAATATGGAAGAAATCAGTCACAGAACTCAAGCGAAACATAGAAAGTTTGAATCTTGTTAACCCCAGGATACAGTTCACAAGTCAGTTTAGTACTACATCTATACCATTCCTAGATGTTTTGGTTGAAATAACTGGAAATGCAATTCACACCAGATTGCATAAAAAACCCACTGACAAAAACACAGCATTACTATATGGAAGTTTCCATCCATCAAATCTGATCAATAATCTTCCAATATCTCAATTCATGAGAATCAAGAGGATATCATCCAATGATGTACAATCTAAGAAGAGCCTGGAACACCAAAAACAACGGTATCATGACAGGGAATATCCCGTAAAACTATTAGAAGCACAAATTGATAAAATAAAGGCAATACCCAGAATCGAATTGCTAGAGAAAAAAGAAAAAATTTCGAACAAAAGGATGGTTTTTGTATCGAAGTACTCTACAGCATCGAGGGATATAAAAAGGATCATACAAATGAGATGGGAGATCTTACAAGTAGAAAAAGATTTCGGAACATTGTTCATCCACAAGCCACTATTCGCTTATAAAAGAGCACGAAATCTTAAGGAACTTCTCAGTAAACCTGAAGAAATAAGTCAGCACGCAGGAATTCACAAAGGGACCATGAGATGTTATAATTGTAAAAATTGTAATAACGTTATAACAGGGGATGTTTTATCACATCCGCAAACAGGGGAAAGAATTAATCTCAGACATTCTACAAATTGCAACGCCGAGCATGTAGTGTATTCAATCAAGTGTCCCTGTGGACTACTGTATATCGTCAAAACAGACCGCAAACTAAAAACACGACTCTCTGAGCACAAGAGTCGGATTCGCAACAAAAATGTTACATCTCCACTTGCGAAACATTGGATTGAAATGGGGCATACAATAGCCCAATTGCGATTTCAGGTAATAGAATTGGTTCCTCAACGCTTGGGATTAGATAATGCCAAAATCCTTCTCCAAAGAGAAACCTTTTGGATACGCAAATTACAGACACTGGCCCCAAACGGGCTTAATGACAAAATGGAAATGGTTTGTTTCCTTTGAGAACTGCAACAATGTAAAAAATATTTCAGTTACAGGCTACCTGACCCCCCAGGGCTTCTAGAACACAGTGGTACTTGTATACCAATACACACTCACAGCTACATAAGCGCACAAGCGAATACTGTTAACTTAAGAATGTAAATAGGCAGGCTATAACATGACTCCTCTATTTTTCATTATCATTTGAATATGATAATCTTGTTGATTTACCAATATGTATATGTGTCAATGCAATGTTCATCTGCTTCATCCGCCAAAAATGCTAAATCTAAGGGTTATTCACTAAGCATCACTTTTCTTCTGCTTTTTTGGTTAAATTTCCTTTCATTCTTTTTCCCCGTATAGTAATTAGATCGTGTCATGAAAAAGAGAAACTTCAAACACCACAACTTGTAATTTTCGCTACATTTGAAAATTTAATGTATATTTTTCTATTTGGTCACATACAATCGAGGTACACTTTCCTCTTAGTAATGGCGGCCATTCACTCAGGCTTAATAGTCCTTCCTTTATTTTCGACATCCCTTAGTATACACTAAAAAGGGACTACGGTAACCGCCGCCGAAATCGACACCATTGACCGGGCAGGAACGCCGCTATCAGCGTTAACATAGACCAAACCGGTAAGGACTAACGCTTAGACGCCTTGGTATAATACGGTTGTTACACGAGGCACAAACCGCCTACTAAATGCGGCGTTTTTCCGTTTTTTTCATTTCTCTAGCCGACACGACGAATTTACACAAGCGAGACCGTCTGCATTAACATTGAGGCTCGCAGGTAAATATTTTTGAAGAGTTCGGACCTAGGCCCATAGCGGTCTCACTCCGACATGTTTAGTAATACCCAAACAATTTATTTTCCTTAGATTTCTTAGAATAGTGGCTGCAAACAAGACCTGCAGGTGAGCGTTCAGGTCTCTTTTTTTAAGTGTCTATATATCACGTAAATATGTGATATAGGTTGCATGAACTCGAATAAACACCCTTGAATATTTGTTTCTTTGACAGACTGATCACAGTCAGGATACAGGTAAATCATATTCACATTCTAGTGCTGTCAATAATTTTCATTAAAAATTTTGTAAATATGAACTATAAACTAAGGAATCTTTCCTTTTCACTGATTCTCTAGATTGACCGTATACAACGGCACACTCTACTCGATATTTTTATCGAATGACCCTACAATCTTGGTAAGGAATTCGAGAACCCTTAAGTAACATAGTTTAAAACCTCCATGTCATCCTTAGTAATAGAGTTTCCTTTCTCTCTTCTTTTCAACAGACCCCCGACGAAGGGGTTTCAACCCCGAAATGCATTGGGTTTTCAGAATATACTGTTTTGTGAAATATGTACACATGACATAATGTTTTGATTGTTTTATTTTCAAAATGTTTGTATAAACTGAATATACACTTTACTAAAAATTTCTGATGATATATTGATAAAAGTGTTTTTGTCAAACGTTCTATTGGAACACTTCTTTTTTACGTAGTGCGCGCAGGAGTCCTGATCATCTAGTGATACCAGGCCACATACCCCTTCTTTTCTCTCTGAGGCAGTGGGACGTCACCGTTTTCAACTACGCGGACGACCTGCAACTCATCTTTTCTCTCAACTCCCCTTCTGCTATTCCTAACTTCCAGGCAGCTATGTCCCACATTCTCCAGTGGATGGGCCAAAACCAGCTAAAATTGAACCCCGGTAAGACGGAGCTCCTCCTTCCCGGCAGGAGCGCCACCTACTGGGGGCCGCACTTCTGGCCGGCAGAACTTGGCCCCTCCCCCATCCCCGTGGCCTCGGTGAAGAGTCTCGGGGTCACTATTGACTCCGGTCTATCCCTTGGGCCCCAGGTGGGGACGGTGGTCTCCTCCTGCATGTACCAGCTGCGCAGGATCAGAAAAGTGGCTTACCTCCTTACACCTGACGCCCTCCTGCAAGTCATCATGGCCCTCGTCCTCTCCCGCTTAGATTTTTCGAACGCTATCTATCACGGTCTGCCTAAAACATCTCTTTCCAGACTGCAATCTGTTCAAAATCAAGCGGCGAGACTGGCCCTTGGGATCTCGAAGTGGCAATCCGCCAGGCCCCTCCTTTCCAAACTGCACTGGCTCCCTGTCACTTCGAGGGCGGCCTTTAAGATCGGCTGCCTCACTTTCAAGTCGCTAGCTGGGCCCTGTCCTGCCTTCCTGAAATCCCTCATCAGGCCCTACTGTCCATCACGCAACCTGAGATCCTCCCACCTTCACTTCCTGACCATCCCCTCTTTTAAACTTTGCAGATCTGGAGGCCGGAGATTTGCATACCTGGCCCCCAAACTTTGGAACTCTTTCCCTCTCTCTCTCAAAACCTCCAACTCTCTTATTCTTTTCCGTAAATCCTTAAAAACCTGGCTCTTCCCCCAATCTAGCTAAGTCCCCCTGTCCCCTCTGCATTCAACCAGCGCCAGGAAACCCTTGGTGTCAGTGCGCTTTACAAGCACCCCTTACAATACAATACATACATTGACCAATCATCAAAGTCAGATTGTATTAAGTTACAAAATACATTAAGCCAGAAGCAGTGTCATGATGATTATGTTGACTATATATGAATCAACTTTGCAATCTCAGCCTCATACTTCAAGTTTTTTTGCTTTCTCTGTGGTACATCACTGTCCACACTTTTGATGGACAATATATGTAATTAAAAAAAAATGTTGAAATCATCTTCATAAACACCTTACAAAAGGTTCTATAATTGGGAGATACAAATGCATCCAAAAATAATGGAAAACTTTTCTGATTTTTTCAAAGATAACATCCTTTTGTTAATACAGAATTCAGGATAAAAAGTCACAAACTTTAAAACAATGGGGATGTGTTCGAAAAAGTGATGTACAGACAAGTCTTTTCTTTAATTACATCAAGTACATCAAACTTTCATCTGCATCGAAGATTTGCCACAACCTGAAGAGACACTGTCATTACTGTATTACATAAAAAAGGGAAGCTGCATGATTTCTATGTCTCTTACTGGCAAGGTTTGTACTGCCATCCCTAAATGGAGCAGAAATGTCTGGATCCCCGTAAAATATAATCCTCTGTAAATGTTAAAAAAAAAAGAAATATGAGAATGAAACTTGATAACAATAAACACCTGTTTTTAAACTACCTTAAAAGTGCTTCAATTCAGGAATAATTAGTAATTGTTTCATCATATGAAATTTCATCTGATATAATACAAAAGCTCGCAAGTTAATAAAACTAACTATACAAGCATTACATTCTAGTGGCCATATCAATGAACCATTCCTCGGTATTGCAGAATCAAATGATGAATATCTGCGTCTTAGTCTTTAGTCATACTTGGAAGAGATGGCGTAGCAATTGGATGGAAGATTTGGTGTCCTCATTGAAAAGGTCTTTGTAAAGGTGATGGTTAGTGAGAGGAAGAGGAGCTACCAAACCTAAGGGAGAGTGCACTGATACTGGGGGGGGGGTGGGGGGTGGTGTAGAGTTTGTGCAGCATCAGGAATTGGAGCAATATATTTGTCCAGGTGATGAAAGATGAACCAGACAAGTATCGTCCCAATGATGCTCAGAGAATATTGTACCAAAACACTATCTTTTTAATATCATTCTACAAAATTATTGTAGCCAAAATATAGGCTATCATATTATTATGAACTTTAATATGTATAGTGTGGCACTCCCACAGATACTCCGCCACGGCCCTCCGGGCCCTGGTCCCTTGACGCAACAACAAATGCTGCCTCACTCCACAGCTGGACCTTTCACCTGCATTCACTGCTGGTTCACCTCCATCCCAACACCGACCACCATCAAAGCAACCGGTTCCATGCCAGGCAGGACTGCCAAGACCTCCACAGGACAACTCAGCTGCCTCCTGATCAATGTCAGATCACTCTGCTAACATGCCACCGAAGTCTGGGACACTCTCTCCACAGTTACCCCAGACTTGACCTTCATCACAGAGTCCTGGCTCTCCCCCACATTCTCCCTGGTTATCGCCACTGCAACACCCATTGGCTATAAGATGATTCATCGGGACTGCAACAACAAAAACGGAGGTGGCGTCACCATCATGTCCAAGTAATCGATCACCAGCTCCATCATTGATGACGAAACCATGTTGATCATGAAACACATAACCTTCCAGCTCTGCACTGATGACAAAACCAACTTCAAAGGCACTTTTGCATGCAGACCACGAGGACCTTCAACTGGCCTCAGCGACTCCATCACTGAATTCATCCCAGAGCTCGCCATCAATCCAAACACTACGTCTTACTGGGAGACCTCAACTTCCACCTGGATGACTCCACTGACACCAACTCCACCAACCTTCTGGAAAGATTGGACAACATCAACCACAAGCAAATGGCCACTGACCCCACACACACATAGCAGGACACACGCTGGACCCCACCTTCGCATCCAGCAACAAAATCAGATAAAGTCACACCTCAGAACTCACCTGGTCGAACCACACCATTGTACACTACACCCTCGCACGACCTCCACGTACAGCCTCCAACCACCACAGTGCCCCCAATCGCAGCTGGACCAAGGTCACTCAGCAACAATGGACCACAGCATCACACAGCCTAATGCCACCACCAACCTGGACCAGGTAGTAGAGAACTTCAATGCCTGGATCACCAGCACTGCCGACTGAGTCGCTCCCGCGAACCCAGCCAAAACACACAGACCTACCAAATGAATTAGCGGGTACACTCCAAAATTCATGAAAGTGGAGGTGCAAACAACTGGAAAGAAGATTGTGCAGCAACTGGAACTACACTGATCGAGCCACCTTCAAATCAGCCCTCAACGACTACCACTGGCCCTGACCCACCGGATAAATACCAGCACCAACCAAATCAAGGAACCCTTCACCATCGTCAGAGAGTTCATCTGTCCATCAGCCACTGAAAATTCGATCCCCTCCTCACACGAACTCTGTGAAGCTCTTGCCAGCCACTTTCACAGCAAGATAGCAGCCATCAATAGAAAATTCGATCCCCAACCCTGATATCTCCTCAGCATCCATCGACCACCACATCTGAAACAACTCAGCACTCTGAACACAACCATGCTTGTGAACTCCATCCACTGTGGAGCACCCACCGACCCATGCCCCCACTGGCTTTACAACCTTGGAAGAAATGAGATTAGCATCTAATTCAACACCATCCTCAATGCCTCCATAACCACAGCCACCTTTCCCGACATCGGAAACACCTGGAAGTGAGACACTTTCTCAAGACACTTTGGCAGAACCCAGTAAGCTCTAGAACTACAGCCCCAACTCTCTGTTCTCATTCCCCACCAAAGTCCAGGAGAAGGCCATCAACCTCCAACTCACCAAACACCTGGAGAGAAACAACCTACTGGATCCTTTCCAGTCAGGTTTCAGAGCCAACCACAGCATGAGACAGAGCTGATCGCCACAACAGAAGGCATCCACACCCTACTTGACAGAGGAGAATCAGCCGCTTGAATCCTGCTTGACCTCTCCTTGGCCTTCGACACCGTCTCCCACCACACACTCATCAATTGACTATGCCACATTTAAATTACAGACGATGCAGTCAGAGTTGGCATCCTTTCTAACGGGATGCACCCAGACAGTCTGCCTCCCTCCCTTCACCTCACAACCCAAGCACACCAGCAGCCACAAGGCTCATCCCTCAGGCCTATCCTCTTCAACACCTACATAAAGGACACCACTCGCAGACATCGTCAGATCGCATGACATCAACATCATCTCCTACTCCAAAGATACCTACCTTGACCTCTTGCTCTCATCGGACCCCAACTGTACGAAGACCAACTTCCACAACTGTGTGATGAATGTCTCTGCATGGATGAAGGACAACTGACTGAAGCATAACATGGTCAAAACTGAAGTTCTGACCTTCAGCAGATACACTGCCCTCTTGAATGATTCCTGATGGCTGGTGAGCTTGGACCCACCCCCAAACCGAAAGACCATGCCCACAATCTCAGCATTATCCTGGACAGCGAACTCTCCATGAAACGTCAGGTTAATGCTGTCTCTTCAGCCAGCTTCCACATGCTCCTCAAAGTTTTCAAGTGCCTCCCAGTCAGCACCAGAAAAACTGTGATGCAGGCCTTCATCACCAGCCGACTGGACTACGGGAAAGCACTCATATGCAGGCACCACCATCAAACTCTTCCAGATGCTCCAGACAATCCAGTACTCAGCTGCCAGACTGATCCTCAACCTGCCCATAAGGACCCACATCACCCAAAACCTGAAGGATCTTCACTGGCTTCCCTTCCCGAAGAGATGCCAATTTAAGCTTCTGTCCTACACCCACAAAGTCCTCCATTACCACGCACCCAACTAAATGAACCACTGCCAGCATTTGTACCAACCTCCCAGGAATCTCCTCTCCACTCACCTTGCCCTCGCACAGATACCACGCTGCTCCGGAGGACTCTCCTACCACCTCCCTGCCAACACCTGGAACGCCTTCCCCCTTTGCATCGCACCGCACCCTCTCTGACCCACGTCAGGAAAGGATTCATTCTTTAAATTTGTCCAAATAAAAGTGCCATTGATTGTCATAAAAGTGGCTTCTATTCCGCATGCTCTTCTGCCATTTAGATATTTCAATCATTATCTCTTCTGCAGATCCCTGATGATGTAATCGCTGTCATGGGTTTTTGTTAAAAAAAAAAACTGTGACTAGCCACTCTACGTTTTCTCCATTAGGCCCACGCTATAAACCTTAAGCACGTGGTGCTTGTAAAAGGAGACTATTTATCTCAGTGCAAAAGTAATAACATATCTAGGCCTTTACCGTTGGGATTGCTTGTAGATGGTTGATGTGCATGACCAGGATAAACAGCCTTAGCATACGCAAACAAGGCAATCTCAATAATAGAATAACCACCCAGTGAATTAACTATAATAACTATAAACATTCATAGCACAGGGGTGGGAAATCTTAATGGGAATTAACGTTATTGCAAGGCAATATTTACAGCAATTAAAACCAACTTAAAAAACAATCCATAAAATCAGCAGCCTTTGCTGCTGCATCTTTCTGTCACACCGACAGTTTACAGCACAATTCTAGAAGTTTTGTAGCTCGTGTTAAGCAGAAATTAGCATTATGTGCATGTGTGTACTTATTGCATATGAAAGTAGTTTTATACAATACAGGAATTTTGGAGTCCATTCTATAATATTCGGTAATGTCTGATGGACCACATAGACATCATCATGTTGAGAGAAGTTTAATGCCTTGTGAATCCTACCTGAACGACTTCCTACAAATTGTTGGTTTCCAACAATGGCCTCGATCCCAATTTGTTCTCAATACATAATCACACTCAAACTCCTTCTCACCCAACATTAGCATCAGTTGCTCAGACCAAGGGTTCTTGCTTAGCTTTTTTTCACCAGCTAAATTTTGGAAAAAACCGAATACAGATGGCCTCAGATAGCAAGTTTGCTAAATCAAGGCCATCTTTATATAGGGCTACAGGGAACTGGGCAGTCTGTTTCTTTCCCAATTAAATCACTATGGGCCTCATTTATGAGGTTTTGGCGCAGGGCAGCACCAAACGAAAAGGGCAGGAATACACTGTATCTATGAGATACGGCACATTTGTGTCCTTTTCCCCTGCGCTGGTGCACAATGTGCTGCCATGCACCATGGTGCAAGGGTGCCTGCTTTGTGGGACAAATTGATTTTGTGCAGAAAGGGACACCTTTAAACACAAAATCAATCAATTGAGACGATTTCCTCTTTCTATGTGTGATGCAGCACAGGTAAAAATAGGACAACACTAGGAGAAATGAAACCATTTCTCCTCTTTGCTCCTCCTTTACCCCACCCCTGGGGTGGCGTTAGAATCGGACGCATTCCCAGGTTTATGATTCCTCGTAAATCTGTCAATGCTTCAGATTCCTTGGGTGTGCGTGAAAGGAGCACATATTTACATGGCCATGAAGAGCCATGTAAAGTGCGTGTGGCCTTGTAAATATGCTGCGCCACATTGCAGCACCAGAGCATCAAAAAAGATATATATATATATATGTATACCTGTTTAGCGAAATGCGCCATTCACCATGCCAAAGCGTCAGCTTTTTAAATAAAAGAAAAGGAAACCACGCACTAACCTGGAGTCTGTTTCCCATTTTTTTGACTGCGGAGCTAGTTGTGGGAACTCTGGTGCAACACACATATATATACATATATATCTATATCTGCAAAAACGTCTTCTTCCGTTGAAGTAGAAAAGGCGATACAGCGGGGCTTGTGAAGACCATTTATTAAACAGGCATGACGCGTTTCGGAATTTATCAAATACCATAAGTTTCAAAAATGCCACTGATGCTAGCAGCTCTTAGGTGAGTCTTTTATACGGTCCCATTTGCTAAAGTAGAATTGGGCACACTTGGGTCACAGAAGCAACCTCTTTCCGGACTGAAACAACCAGCATGCAGTTTGTCCATCGTGCTGGTAAGTGGTTCTGTTTGGTCGGCGTTTTTCTTTGCGTTCCCAGATAGGAAACCGACCTGCAGCATGGCCAGGTAGAAGCTGCAGGGCTGTAATGGGCTCCATGGTTTTCACATCCCTCACTCCCAACCCTGCAGTTCCATCGGTAGCAGAGCCGGAGGCGCCGATCAGGTAACAACGTCTCTCCATGAAAGTATGGACTGCCAATTGGCAGCATGTCCTCTGTTCCCTTTGTAGTGCAGGGTGGTCCGGGAACGTTCAGATATACATATATAAAACATATTTAATTTTCAGAAAAACACCCATTCACTGGATGATTTCATCAGTGATGTCATCAGTGATGTCATTTGAGATGTCATCAGTGATGTCATGAGTGATGTCACTGACCATGTCATGAGTGATGTAATATGTGATGTCATCAGCAGTGCATTGCGGGCGCGCGAGTTATAGTTAGCTGAACTAACTATAACGGGGGAATTTCAATGGTTTTATATGAGTGAAATGTCCAGCTAACTATAACTGGTGTCAAACCTACGTTTTTTTCAGTGAATTTCAAAGGTTTTTTAGGATGCTAATTCCTAACTATAACGTGTGTAAAACCTATGGTTTTTTCAGTGAATTTGCAAGGTTTTTTAAATGCTAATTCCTAACTATAACGTGGCTGAAACCTATGGTTTTTTCAGTGAATTTCAATGGTTTTGTAAATGAAATTTTTTTAATGTAATAATTGTTATATTTTTTATACTGATTTACTACATTTTTATAAATTTTTTATTTTTAGATATATTATTGTTTAAATGACATTACATATTTTTAATATAAATTGATAAAAAATGTTTGTACACCTCTCTGCAACGCAGCCCCCTGGCATGTTTGCAGAGGGGGAACTAATTCCCCTTGCATACTGGGGGTCCCTGGTGCCAACTAGCCCACCTGGAACCTCCAGTATGCACCAGGGGGCTGCATTGCAGAGAGGTGTAATGAGGCCACACCCTTTTTTACACCTCTCTGAACGCAGCCCCCGGGCGCGTTTGCAGAGGAAGAACTAATTCCCCTTGCATACTGGGAGTCCATGGGTGCCAACTAGCCCACTTGGAACCTCCAGTATGCGCCAGGGGGCTGCATTGCAGAGGTGTAATGAGGCTATGCCCCTTTTTACACCTCTCTGCAACGCAGCCCCCGGGCATGTTTGCAGAGGGGGAACTAATTCCCCTTGCATACTGGGGGTCCCTGGGAGGCAACTAGCCCACCGTGAGCCTCCAGTATGCACAAGGGGGCTGCGTTGCTTTGCCCCAGAGGGCGGTGGTCCCCGGGGCAGTGTGGGAGGGGATTGGGCACCCCCCACACTTCTTTATCACTATGCCCCCACAATTTGGTCCCCCTGGGGGGTAATTTTTAAATAAACATACCGGGTTTTTTTAATAAAACATTTTTGGCCTTGGGGGTCCTTGGGGGTCCCCATGAGCAGGCCTAGGGGTCAGGGTGCTTCTACCCTCCCCCTTTTTGTGTTCTACATGTTTGTTTTTCTGCTTTCTTGTGCCTCGGTCTACCGAGCACAAGATGGCTGCAACACTTCCTGGTTTGAAGTGTTGAAAGCCAATGAGCATGCAGCTTGTGCTCGAGAAGTTTTAGAACTCATAAAGTGGGCAGGGTAGAAGCATCCTGACCCCCTAGGCCTGCTCAGGGGTTACCACTAGGACCCCCAAGGCAAAAAATAATAATTGATTTTTTGGAAAATCGCGGGCCTAGGGGGTCAGGGTGCTTCTACCCTGCCCCCTTTTTGATTTCTACACTTTTGTTTTCCTGCTTTCTTGTGCCTCAGTCTACTGAGGCACAAGATGGCTGCCATCAATTTCTGTTTTGGAGTGTTGACAGACAGTGGCAGCCAATCAGCATGAAGCTCGTGCACGGCAAGGTGCGCGCACGGTGCGCGCTTATAGATATATAATTGATTTTGAATTTAATTTTCTCAGCAACTACTGGAGGGATTACACCATTTAAACAAAAGCGTGATCTGCGTACCAGACCCTACCATTTTCCCAAATTTGGTGTAATTTCGTTCAGCTGTTCGGTCTGTAGTCGTGTCTAATCGTCCTATGGAAATTAACATGGGGAAAACATGTTTTGGGACCCCCCTTTTTTCTGGGCCCCCGCTTGACGAATCTTCACGAGACTTTCAAGGAAGGAGCAGAGCGGAGCGGGCCATCTTCTTTGAGAAATTCGCGGAGATTCATCAACCGGCGCCAAAGTTATTCCCAATAGAATGTTGCAGATTTCCAATGGAAACTAGGTCCTAACTATAACTAGCTAATGGCGACCGCCAGTAGGTAATATACATATATATATATATATATATACATACATATATATATATACAAAAAAGATATAAATATATATGTCATGTGATCAAGGCTCCAGGGAGCCGAAACGTTATGACGACTACTCTGCAAGGAATAAAATAATTTGCACCAACCTGAAGGTCCGTGTCCGTAGGTTTTGGGCAAGCAAGGTGAGAATCGTTGGCCGCTGGCTCCCGTGCGGTAAACCGGATATAAATATATATATATATATCAGAGGTTTTTCAATTAGGAAACATATGACCGATTTTACTAAAGCATTGACATGTCGATTTTAGTGGGTTTAAATATATATTTATTTATTTATTCATGTAAATATTTATAGATATTTATTACTATTGCGATATGTTGCACATCAATATTATATTGTGTACTAAATGAAATTACTCACTATGAGTTTCATTATTTGAGGTCAAAAACTGCTAAATTGTACACAGTATTTTGTTTGTTTCCTCTACAGAGAGCCTTTTGAAAAGATGTTGGGGGTGGGAATGTTAAGTCCGCCCTTTGTGTTTGTCATTTAAATCCCATTCGTGGCATTGCAACCTTACCATGTGATCAAGACTGTGGAGACAGTCGAAACGCGTAATGGCGAGCGAGCTGAGCAATATTATGCAAAAATAAAGCACCTTTGTTTTGGCAGCAGAAACGGGTTCAATTCATCGTCATTTCATACAGTTGAGCTACTAATTGGAGGCGCAGGCTGCGCCTGGCGAGTATTATTTCATACTTTGCACCTTGGAGGCTTTCGGTGGTGCGAGTTGAACCCCTCCCCCAACGAAGCTTGGCGGCAGAAAGCGGTTGATTCCATGTCCTGGAATTGATCTTTACGAAAACTTCGGCGAGGAGTTAGCCGCCTGGAGCCCCCAGATACAACAGAGTCCTGCCACTGTTTGGGAATCGGCGCCATCTGTTTCGGAAGAGCTGACGGCGTATGCGGTAGCCCTTGGAGGTAGGAGACGCGAGATTATCCGGTGGGGAGTGTGCTTAGACAGTAATCGCGATTAATTGAAACGCGCTTTTGTACACAGCGATTACTGATTCTACCAACGGTGCAGCATACTATAATATTTTGCTAGAACTCAGCTATGTCCGCGGAAGTGTTGCGGAGTAGAGAGGAGGCGCCGGGCCTCATTTTTGTGCAACCCCCGGCTAGGGGAACAGATGCAACACGACAAACAACACAAGCAAACACAAATCCCACCATACGGGATAAATTCAGGAAGTTGGAGAAATTAATGCTTAAGGAACAGTCAAAATGGTGGGAGAATAAGTCTCTTAACATGTACTTGCAAGAGGGCAGGGTACCGAGAGGATTACAGATCAATCTGGCGCCAAGTTATGAGACACCTGATCCCGAAATGCTCACAGAATGGGCGGAAGCTAATTTGGAGTCATCGGCTACACTAATGACTATTTTAGTAAAATATGCGGAATCGGACCGATGTAAACTCCAAGCCCACACAGAAAAACTGGAGGAAGAAATCACATGTTTGGGATCAAGTGAATCTATAGATAAAAGGAGGGCCAATATGAATTTCAGAGTCAACAAAGAGGAAGAGGTGATAAAAAAACGTAAGGCATTCAAATTTGAGTGGGATCGCCTGGATTATTTAAATGGGCAAATATTTACTTATGCTAAACGCTACGACCATGTTAAAACCCGAGCCAGAACAACACGCAATGCACCGCCTGACAACACCATAGTTATTCCCTCTTCATCAGATGCGAGTTCACTGGGTAGTGAATCAGAAAATAAGGGTGTTAGAAGCACGGCGGTGGGGTTTACCAAGCTGTCCTTGGCGCAAGAAGTGAGCGTAATGTGCCAGGACCGTCGGGACACCTTGAGACCCCGCTTTCTAATTGGCGGGCAAAACGCCAAAGGGCCAACAGAAAACGTAGCGAAAGACACAAATGCTGTGCCTGGAAAAGCAAACAATGCAAACCCACAACAACAAAAAAAAGCACTGGAACAGGAAAAACACAAAAAAACAGGCTCCAGCCCCTGCTCAGTAGTGAACCTTACCTCATAAGAAATTTCGGACAATGATAAAAAGATCTTAAGTCTTGGTTTAACATACTGCCCTCCATGCAATTTCAATTATGCAGACGTAAGAATGGACGCCTTTAGGTTTATCAGGAAGCTAAAACTCAAGAAATTCTTCAAATTACAACCCACAAAGAAGAAAAAGCCAGAAATTCCAAATAGTCCAATTCTCCTTAATGTTGAAGATCGTACTGATTTTGAAGACATTTGGGCTTTACAGGAAGAAGTATGTGCATCTAGGCAGATCCCTCTAGTTGGATCCAGAATTGATATAGCGACTTGCGTTACCCCTTTTAAACCAAAATCAGTGTTCCTTCCCACTTCAACACATGATAACATCGATGTATACCAGGACCTCATCACGAAAGATCTAAAAAACTGTACATAAGCACTAACAAAAAATATACAGTGGTGAATAAAATGAATCAGAGCTACCATGCATTGATAAAAAAGCTGGAATCAAACCAAAACATTGTAGTCCGCCAAGCGGACAAAGGCGATAACGTAGTTCTTTGGCCACGCCAAATGTACATTGAGGAGGCGGAATCCCAACTCAAGGATCAATCGTGCTACAGAAAGAGTAATCTGGGAGCAATCAAGTTGGCATGGCAGGATCAAAATGCAAAATTGGTTGCTTGGAGAAGTGGTAATCTAATCACTAAAGAAGAATTTGGATTTTTAAAGAAGGAATTTCCTGTTATACCAACATTTTATTTACTTCCTAAAATCCATAAACGACTAGACAATCCACCAGGGCATCCCATAATCTCCGCCATCAACAGTTCGACTGAAAATATGTCATCATATATTGACTATTTTTTACAGGACAGCGTAAAGAATTTGAGTTCTTATGTGCAGGATTCATCTGATTTTATACGAAAGTTAAGCAATGTTTCATGGAATTCAGGATGTATACTTATCACCTTAGATGTTGCTTCACTGTATACATCGATACGTCACAATGATGGGATTGGAGCTGTTAAATACTATCTAAACCAACGTACCATTAATTTTTCTGCACATAACACCATGCTAATTTCCATGATCAAAATTTGTTTAGAACAGAATTTCTTCCTTTTTAACAATCAGGTATACCAACAAGTCAGAGAGGTAGCCATGGGGGCCTGTTTTTCACCCAGCCTAGCGTGCTTGCACATGGGTTGGTGGGAGAAGCAGGTCCTCATGGGTAAGCATCGCACCACCATGGAGAAGCCTGTTCCTTTATATCTCAGGTACATTGAGGACCTTTTTTCTGATTTGGCAAGGTACTCTGGAGGAAGCAAGTTCTTTTGTTAATCAGTTGAACCTTAATGACTTAAATCTTGAATTCACTTCTACTATGAGCACATCTTCGGTTTGTTTTCTAGATTTAGAAGTGTATATAGAGTCTGATAAATTGGCAACTAGGCTGCATAGAAAGCCAACTGCGGGCAATACTGTCCTTCATGCGGCTAGCCAACATCCCCTTCACTTGATACGCAGTATCCCTTTCGGGGAGATGCTGCACATTAGGAGAATTTGTAGCTCAGAACAGAATGTTCCAAAGCTCAGGAGGCTAGTAAAATACGCTTCCTGGCCAGGGGCTATTCAGAGGGGGTAGTACAGAAAGCAATAGTTCGCTCAAATAACATAACCAGAGCTCAGGCATTAGTTCCGAAAACAACATCTGACATTGCTAGCACAAAATTAGTATCAGACTCTTCAAGAGTCATTGTCACTTACAACCGACAGCACAAGGAAATTCTGAAGATTTTCTCCCGCAATTGGAACCTGGTGACCGGGGATCCGGTCATCGGAGATCAAGTAGGTAGAAAACCTGCATTTTCCTTTAGAAAATCCATCTCTATGGCCAACAGATTGGTGAAAAATCATTTGGATCAGCCATCCTCAAAAACGTTTATGGCTCTTAGCAAGGGTTTTAAAAAATGCTCAATCTGTAAAGCATGTAAATACGGCTGTAGCAAAACACAATACTCAACACCTTTTAAAGCTGAACCTGTATTAATTTCGAAACAACTTACCTGTAAGACTGAGTTTGCGGTCTATGTGCTGCGTTGCCCCTGTGAGCTTTGATATGTGGGGAGCACCCGTCTGCCGGCTCACAGGCGGATACTGCAGCACATAAGAGCAATCAACACCAAAGACCAGTCATATCCCGTGGCACGCCATTTTGAGAGTACTCATTATAGTGACCCAAAACATCTCACATATTACGTCATCGATTGTGTTTTGCCACTAAAAAGAGGTGGCAACAGAGATGCACTTTTAAGGGTTTTGAAAACTCGTTATATCTTGGAGTTAGACAGCCGTACCCCAGGGGGTCTCAACGCCAGTGAGGATCTGTATACGTGTTTATGAAAATTCACTGAGAACAACTATGTAAACATCTAACCGGCAGGATCCTAAACGACACAATGGTACTCTGTTTTGAATCAACTGGCCTGAAAATGTAGATATCTATATGAGATTTAATCTGTTTGCTCTGTTGAATTGCAGTAGCTTAACACCTGTTATGAAATCCAAGATTTGTGGGAGGGGTTCCTCCCACTATGTTTTGAAAAAATGAAAAAAATGAAAAAAAGATTAATGAAATCTATGATTATGCACTTGTTAGCACATGCACTTTTAAGAATACTTATTGCACTATGCTGTTATTGCTGCTCCATGCCACTTTAATGGGTTTATACGTATAATATGTTTACATTATGCAATATATTTAACTGCACAAGCACTTTTGATGAAACCCCACTTGGGGTGAATGAAATTTCAGAGGTTTTTCAATTAGGAAACATATGACCGATTTTACTAAAGCATTGACATGTCGATTTTAGTGGGTTTAAATATATATTTATTTATTTATTCATCTAAATATTTATAGATATTTATTACTATTGTGATATGTTGCACATCAATATTATATTGTGTACTAAATGAAATTACTCACTATGAGTTTCAGTATTTGATGTCAAAAACTGCTAAATTGTACACAGTATTTTGTTTGTTTCCTCTACAGAGAGCCTTTTGAAAAGATGTTGGGGGCGGGAATGTTAAGTCTGCCCTTTGTGTTTGTCATTTAAATCCCATTCGTGGCATTGCAACCTTACCATGTAATCAAGACTGTGGAGACAGTCGAAACGCGTAATGGCGAGCGAGCTGAGCAATATTATGCATAAATAAAGCACCTTTGTTTTGGCACCAGAAACGGGTGCAATTCATCGTCATTTCATCCAGTTGAGCTACTAATTGGAGGCGTAGGCTGCGCCTGGCGAGTATTGTTTCATATATATATATATATTTTTAGAACAAAGAGGGCGGCACAACTGGATACTTTTTACGAAGCTTTAATCACACAAACACTCCACCGACGCGTTTCAGCCTCACGGCTTTTCTCACGGTCAGCAAGTCCTTTTTTGCTTTTTGTTTATATACTGCCCCATCTTAGCCATTAAGTGGCATTATGGGATATGTAGTTTATCAAGCAATATGTTGCAAACAATAAAATTAAAATTAAAATTAAAACAAAGGACTGGTGTGCTCTGGTTGTATAAGTATAGTACTAAAGCATCTTAAGTTATTTTCACTTAGGGCTTTTTACACATATATGTTCTTAATACTGCGTTGTTGGGTATAGTACCCTTTTACAGTCAATTACAGTTCATGCTGAGTTCAGGATCACTCCAGATGTATGTGGAGGTCTTCTCCAAAGTTCATGCCTCTGGGGTGTTTCGTTCGGAATTGAATTATGAGACGGGATTCCATTTGTCGTAGGAGACGCACTGTGTCTCCTCCTCTGTCTAGTTTGGTCAGCATTCTCAGTCCATAGAAACTCATGGCTCGCCAATCCCCATTCTGACAGGATTTCAAATGTTTGGCTGTGGCATATAGCATATTTGAATTCTTAACAGCCCGGATATGCTCCAAAATTCTTTTTTTCAGCATACATGTTGTGGATCCTATGTATTTCATAACACATTTACATTCAATCGCATACACCACATTTTTGGATGTGCATGTGATGTATTGTTTGATTGGCATGTATTTACCATTTGGTTCCATTACATTCTTCATTTTTTTTACCTATTTTGCAGGCTTTGCATGTGGTACATGGTTTAAAGCCCACACTTTGTTCAGTCCACCATTTTGGTTGTTCTTCCATCTGAAAGTGGCTTTTGACTAGTAAGTTTTGCAAAGATGTATTCTTTTTGTATGTAATGGAGGGATATTTCCCAGCTAGTGGCCCAATGTCTGCATCGCTGGTTATTAGATGCCAGTACTTTTTCATTTTTTTTGCAATCAATCCACTCTCCTTGTTATAAGTGGTTATGAACCTTGGAGGATCCTTGTCTTGTGGGGGTTTCTTTTTTTCAATCAGAGTTTCTGCTCTGCTGATTTTGTCAACTTTCTTTTTGCAATCTTTCAATACATAGTCTTTATATCCCCTGGATTGGAATCTGGTTTTACTTTCAAGTATTTTTCTCTCCGCATCTTCCATTTTTGAGCAGTTTCTCTTGAGTCGAACATATTCTCCGTACGGGATGCTTTTAAGCAGTGATTTCGGGTGGAAACTGGTTCCATGGAGAACACTATTGGTAGCAGTTTTCTTGCGGAACAGCGTGGTTTCTAGTTTACCTTCTGAGACGTAGACTTTGGTGTCTAAAAAGTCTATCTCCTTGGTATTGGTTGAACATGTGAACTGGAGTCCAATCTCATTCTGGTTAAGTTTGGTAAAGAATTTTTGAAATTGATCGTTGTGTGGAACAGGAGCCCATATTACTATCGATGCCCAGGCTGCTGGCGCAAGTCGCCTCTTAGTTCCCATTCTGAATAGTTACCAAATAAAGAGACGGGCGCTGGGAGCAGGAATCACAAGAACAGAGTTTATTTCTCATGAGGAGAGCCTGTCATTTCAGACACGAAACAAGATGTCATCGGGAGGTGCTCTAACAAGTGAGCTGAGACTCCGTCTTTTATACTTTACAAAACACTTGGCATTACAATCACGATATTGTGAAACAAGAAAAAGACATCCCCATAATCCTCGTGTCAATCCTACCCCACATGTGTTCACAATAGGGACCCTTGACCTGCTGATAAGAGGGGAGGGCAATCACGCAGCTGAGTGTTCCGTCAACTGTTTAGGATGGGTACGCCTGATCATAGCCCAGGGGGTGGGGTGGCCAGGATCAATAGTAGGTCCTTTGAAGAGGAGTAACTTCATACAATAAAGGGCAATAAACAGTATCTTCCGGTTTAGGCGATGGCCTCGAACATGTGTGGTCAGTCGGACTCGGGGGAAGGGGTCATCAAAGGGGTGGTATTCATGCCGCGTGGACAATCGAGCGCGGAGGGAAGGCTTGTCAACAGAGGGGCATTCATGGAAGGAAAGGAGGTGTTGGTCAGGCGCGGCCGTGACTCCCAAGGACAGGGTCTTGCAGAAGAAGGTTTATGACTTGCCCGTGTGAGGGAGGAGGGGAAGGGGGAGCCAGGGTGTGCACAGGGACAGAGTCGCACAGAGAGAGAGAGATCTTATGACTCATGCATGAGAGAGCGGGGGCAGTCAGGTGCAGCTGGGGAGGGCTATGTCAGCTGAGGCGAAGGATGCCTCTTCAAGAGGAAATGGGGGGTTTGCGTGGGTCAAGCAGAAGGGCTGCCTTTCAGGGCAGGGTCGCGCAGAGGGAGAGGGTTTCATGGTTTATGCATGTGAGAGAGAAGGGGGGGTTTCAAATACGCGCAGAAGGGAAGCCGGTGATTCTAATCTTAGGCGGGCAAAAGGCCAGGGTGCCTAAAATGGCTGTCATGTACACATGGGTACAGGCCTTTGCTGGCAGAGGGATGCAGTCAATGCTTTACGGTATTCATGGTGCGTGCAGGGAGAGGAGTGGGAAAAGGGAAATGAACGTTGCTTATGTACATCAATATTTCTAATTTTCTACAGTCGCCCCTTTTTACATAGCAAAGTTCATTTTCGTAATCGATGAGGGTACATATAAACAGGTGCGATCGAAGAATTTGCTTTTGTCAATACTAACATACGGCATATAATCATGGACAGTTGATGTGATTGGCAGAATGCAGCACATAGGAAATTGCATTTGTCGAGTTCCTATCATTTCAAATCACTACATAGCATAAATGTTTCTGACTTAAAAATGTGACCAATGAACATTTTGACCAAGTAGTTGAGGGCGGAATTTAGTTCAATACACAAGATCTCTTCGTCACAGTGTCTTTTAGCAGTGAGCCATCACTGGTAGGCTCTAGTCCGTGTCTTTTCGTTGGCGCTGTTCAGCACCGGCGGTGGAGCTATAGGTCCAGCTCGGGTTTGTCCTTACGCGTTGCAGGGTGCGGTCAGTCCTCTGCTGTTAGACCACAGTCCTGTTCCCTAAACAATCCTTTTAGTGGCGCCTTATGCTCGGCACCTATATTTCCGTGGCAACACCCTATTCCCACCTGAATGCTGTTCTTCCTTTTGGCAAGAAGTCACATGGAAAAGAGGGTGTGTTGTTCAAATAGTCGATAGGAGAGAGGGCGGAGTGGGGTCAGATTTCCTGGGACACACCAATGGGACCAAGGGAGCAAAGGATAACAAGCAGGCAGGCCCATCAATCGGGCTTGAAAAGGGGGACGGAGGCTTCAGGCACACGTGGGTTAGCAGACTGAGGGCTTCAGGGCAGCCCGTCAAGTTTCATTTTCCACGTTTGGATTTGTTGTCTCGTCCCGTATCTTGTTGCTCTGCAGCTCCACCTTTGGTCGCGGTCATATGTGTCTCAAGATCTGTAGCCAGGCTGTACGTCACGTCCGACCCTTCTCCTCCGGTGATCGTAAATCTTTGAATAGGTACAAAACAAGCTTTAGAGAACTGGTCAGGAGAAGACATTTATGCATGTGAATTCTTCCCTCAATCCTACGCACTTGGGAGATACGCTCATCGGTCACAGTCAGAGGTTCATTACCAAGCAGTGCATATGTCAGCATTCCTACTGAGTTCATGCCAAGTTTTATTCATCGTCTATTCATGTCACATATGGAGAAAGGTCAGACTCTTATCAACTGTGCATTTCATCAAACTCAACATTTCGGAACCTCCAGGGAGACTCGTCTTTCTAACCTGAGCCTTAACAGTCTAACATTTCCCTTCAAGGCTGGCTAACCTTTTCAAACAGGGCGGGGGCGCTATCATCGAGAGTCAGGGAAAAACAGGTTTTTCTCGAGGGACGACAGTTACTCATGGTCATCATGTTTATATCCGGGACAGCAGCTGGGGTCAATCAAGTGGGGCGGGGATGCTTCGGGCATTCGCGCTTGGGTGCAAAGGGGTGGGGCAATCTGGGCATTGGGGGTCAATCTAGACGTTGGCGTTCGTCTCTGATGAACTAAAAAATAAGGTGCCATTGACATACAGTTCCCCTGTAAAAGGCCAGATTGGGGGACTTTAGTCGTTTTACCTGTCCTTTCCTTCTCAGCCAATTCGAGTTCATTCATTTTGCAGAAAGGAGAGGTAGTAATATGGCGAGATACGATCATTTTAGTTTCGGTCAATTTCGCTGAACACCTTCGCGTTCAATAAGTATCCAATCAGACTGGTGCCGGTGGGGCACAATTTTACCACAAAAAGGAAGAGGAAATAGGGAGACTCTCATAGAGAGTGAGAGTCGTCCGCAATCTAAACGAGCCATTTGGTACACGTATGACATGTAGAGAGAGAGAGAGAGAGAGAGAGAGAGAGAGAGAGAGAGAGAGAGAGAGAGAGAGAGAGAGAAAGGGAGAGAGATATGGAGAGGAAAAAGGTGGGATAGAGATAGAGAAAGACAGAGAGATGTGTACAAAAATAGGTCATTTAGTGCGTTCACAACACAGAACAGCAGGGGGTCAGGTAACGGAGAGACGCAAACAAAGGGAGAACATAAACCCCTACAGTACACACACACGAACTCAGACAGAGGAAGACAGTACATGTATTACATATATATAAGACATTCACGACAAAACAGAAAACAATAGTTGGCCAACAAAATCCATATTATTATTATTTTTTTTTTTTTATATCCTTCCTATCTTTACTATCCTATTTATCTACGTGCTTAGTTCTTTTTACCTTTCCCTCCTTTTCCCTCTCGCTTGTTATCTCTTCGAGCGTTCTCAATTGCCAATACTTACACCTCGGTTAGTCGATCAGAAATTAACCTGGTCGTGCTTTTTACCCATGGTTCGATCTTAAACCATTTTTCAGTTTTCTTCCTTTGGTGGGAAGTTCTCCAGGCTGAGGCAACGGCAAGTATTGATCGGGAGAACAGTCGGACAGCTTGGCTAGATCTATAAGAGTGTGAGAAAGGGGGCAGTGCATTTTGAACATCAGCAACATTTCTAACTTCCCAGACGGGTGGTGCCTTGGTAACCCTTACCCACGCACTCTCCTTTGTCCTTTCCCTACCTAGTCAAACGTCTAGTTACATTCTCTAACGTGTTATTTCGAGTCATTTTTCGTCATACAGTACCCGTCAAGTCTCTATGTCAGTCCATCCTCCCAGTCGCTATGTCCTAAGGAGGAACGGTCATGTTTAAGTCTACGTCTTTTAAAAACTTATTGTCATAAGGACTATGCACATATTCCCTCCTTCCCTTTTCGTCGGTGGTTCGATCATCGCTCTCCCACACTTCAACCGACGTTCTGACGTGACCTGCAGAAGGGAGGAGAAAGAAGGGGTGGGGGGCAGCATTCAAAGCACATCAGCATGCAGTAGTCCGAAAATGTTTTTACCTACCACATACTCGACCTATCTCCACGTACTGCATTTCTTTACCATCTCGGCGTTTAAGCCCAGAGGGACCAGTAATGTCAGATAGATAATCATTGACGATCTGCGTATCTACATGAGTTACTTGGTCGCAACCCCTTTTGTTGGGTGCAAGGGTGGCGGTCAGGTGGCATTTCTGTGGTGTCGTTTTAAGGGCGTCTAAAACACTTTTCCGGCTGCTTGTGACACATAATGTAGCTGCTAAATATCTGGTCCTTTTTAACCTTCAGCTTTCATCATACTTATTCTTCGCTCACAGTAGCAAAACATCCAAAACTCATTAATGCAATCGCTACAACTATGCTTTCTTTTTCAAAATACTTTTAATAAAAAGTGTTGATGTATAAATACAGGCCTACAACCCAGTGGACCGGCCACGGAGCAGATTGGAACTGTACATAAGAGGAACGAAGTTGGTGGCAGTTCATTGCATAAAGTGCAGCAGTGCAATAAAATCGTATTAAACTTCCCTACAGAGCAAGCATGATGCATGTCAAGAATTCAGTTTTTCAATTGATTCATTAATTCATTATCCAAATGCTCATTCACTGTCTAAATTACACCAATTCATTTTCCAAATCATAATTAGTACCCACCCTAAGTCAGTTCATTGTCCAAACATATGATCAATATCTGTATTGCTTTCTTCTCTAAGCACATAATCACTATCCATCTTATCAACTTTCATTGTCCAAAAATGCACACGTATCTCAGAGCATCAAGATTCGAGCAATCCGGGTGAACAGGGAGTTTGAAAGTTTTGTTTCGTGTATCGGCGCCATTTTGGGCGTGGTCAGGCAGGTTCCAGCATAGTCAGAATGTCTCCAATGACTCGTGGTTGGACCAGAACCTTCCGTTGGTAGTTCAAAAAGTTTTGTGCAATGTGGTAACAGTCTAACAATATGGACCATCAGTCAAAATGTGGGGAGGGCGGCAACAATTTTCCTACCGGGTCACTCTGGTGTTCCACCGGAACTGAACAAGTCTGTGCCTTGGCTGTATGTTAGCCATTTCCAAACTGAGGCTGGCGCTGGCAGGAGTGCGCCGATGTCGCGGTTCCCAGTGAGGGGGACGGGGGCGCCCATGCGGAGGAATCGGGGTGCCCCCCGGCTCTCATAGAATCTTCAAAGTTGAGGAGAGAAGGCATGGGGCGTGTGCCCGTCCTGGGCAAAAGACCGCTTTTCGATGTTGACCCTCTTTAAGCAAGAGCATTGGGGTGCTGCTGGAAGCCTCCACCTGGAGGGAGGTGGGGGAGGCTCGTTCGCGCCGCCTCCCCCTTCCAGCGACCCCGCGCCGTTCTTCGGCTCCAGCGCTTCGGTATGGGCCGTGCCAGCCATTGGAGATGGGGGGGGGGTCGGTGGCTGAGGCAAGACATCCCCCCCTTGACATGTGGCGGGACTACCTGCAACTATCCAGGCGTTGGCATGTGGCGGGACTATCTGCAACTGTCAGGCGTTGGGTGTAGTTGCAGCCATTATAGCTCAAAGAAATGCCGCCATCCTCGCTTTGGCTTCGGCCTTCGACGAAAGCCGGATCAGGTGAGAGAGAGGGGTGGTCGGTGGCCGAGGCAAGACAGCCCCCTCTCTCCCCGTGGCCTGCAGGGCGGCAGAAGAGGGAAAGGGGAGACTTCCATGATTCCTCGGGCCGTCCGCCCTACAGCCTCCCCCTTCGACTACGGCCAGCCGAGCCCTGCACGCATCGAGGCCTCGCCTTCCGGATGGGCGTAACCGCGGACCTGTTGCACTTCGGGAGCTTCTGGAATGGGGGGTAGGTACCTATTGAATTGTTTCTATTTCATGCGACCGTTATTTGGGCGTGGTGGGCAATGAGGCAGACATGTTGGGAGCAGGAATAGGCAACGGAACCTAGCTACCTCGTGGCTGCCTTGGTGTCAAGCTTGTCTTCCCTCGCCATTTTTATGTTTCTTATTGCAGGTTATTTCTAACGTTTCTTATTTTATTTTTAGTGAAGTTGATAACTCATCAGTGGCCTACTGATTTCGCCCAACTCTTTTTCTTGTATTTTTATGCCATAACCTATTATAAGCTATAGCGACTAGTCCACACTTAATGAACATGTCCTTATTAGGTGTGCCCTCCAGTGGAGCTGGATGGTACATCTCTAATAAGCGGTCCGGGCTAAACAGGCTACCAATCAGTGGGGAGAAGATAGGCATGACGGATTACAACGGGGACAAAAGTCTGCACTACCTATCTTATCACGGCGGGCAAAGACTAGACAGAATATTTCTATTCTCCGTTGTTTGCAGGCGGTGAATACCTCAAAAGAACCAATACCGAACACTTAATGTACGGTCAATCAAACAATCAGTGGGGAGAATAAGTGGGTGCGAAAAGGTTTGCGTTACCCACTCTTTCTCTACCTGCAAAGAGAGACCTTGTTCTTCCCTGTTTGCAGACAAAGAATCTCCAGACAATAATCCACGAACGACAGTTCGGGAAACAGTGGGGGAGGAAGATAGGCACGACGGATTACAACGGGGACAAAAGTCTGCGTTACCTATCCTTCACTGCTTGCAAAGGGAGAGCCTGTTGTTTCTCCGTTTGCAGACGGTGAATCTCCAGAGGGTTTCAACAAAGCGTAATACTAGTATTATCCAAAACAATCATTTCACAATTTGTCGCATTTACGCGACCTTACCCGGACCGGACCGTGTGGGCAGTTCTTCGCCTTCCTCCTTCCAGCGCCCGATCCTTCTCTTACTCCATGATTTTACCGCAGCAGTCCTGTGGGATTCCAGTCAGGACAGTAGGTCACTCGAGAGAGGTCCGTTCAGAATCGGTGAAGTTCATTCAATCGGCAGCCGGACGAGGGCCCTCTCAAGGCAGGTATACTCCGATCATTTAGATGTTCACCTCATCGTCTGGATCTCTCTTACTGGACCTTATGTCACTGATGGACCCCGCGTTGGGACGCCAATTGTGGAACAGGAGCCCATATTACTATCGATGCCCAGGCTGCTGGCGCAAGTCGCCTCTTAGTTCCCATTCTGAATAGTTACCAAATAAAGAGACGGGCGCTGGGAGCAGGAATCACAAGAACAGAGTTTATTTCTCATGAGGAGAGCCTGTCATTTCAGACACGAAACAAGATGTCATCGGGAGGTGCTCTAACAAGTGAGCTGAGACTCCGTCTTTTATACTTTACAAAACACTTGGCATTACAATCACGATATTGTGAAACAAGAAAAAGACATCCCCATAATCCTCGTGTCAATCCTACCCCACATGTGTTCACAATAGGGACCCTTGACCTGCTGATAAGAGGGGAGGGCAATCACGCAGCTGAGTGTTCCGTCAACTGTTTAGGATGGGTACGCCTGATCATAGCCCAGGGGGTGGGGTGGCCAGGATCAATAGTAGGTCCTTTGAAGAGGAGTAACTTCATACAATAAAGGGCAATAAACAGTATCTCCCGGTTTAGGCGATGGCCTCGAACATGTGTGGTCAGTCGGACTCGGGGGAAGGGGTCATCAAAGGGGTGGTATTCATGCCGCGTGGACAATCGAGCGCGGAGGGAAGGCTTGTCAACAGAGGGGCATTCATGGAAGGAAAGGAGGTGTTGGTCAGGCGCGGCCGTGACTCCCAAGGACAGGGTCTTGCAGAAGAAGGTTTATGACTTGCCCGTGTGAGGGAGGAGGGGAAGGGGGAGCCAGGGTGTGCACAGGGACAGAGTCGCACAGAGAGAGAGAGATCTTATGACTCATGCATGAGAGAGCGGGGGCAGTCAGGTGCAGCTGGGGAGGGCTATGTCAGCTGAGGCGAAGGATGCCTCTTCAAGAGGAAATGGGGGTTTGCGTGGGTCAAGCAGAAGGGCTGCCTTTCAGGGCAGGGTCGCGCAGAGGGAGAGGGTTTCATGGTTTATGCATGTGAGAGAGAGGGGGGGGTTTCAAATACACGCAGAAGGGAAGCCGGTGATTCTAATCTTAGGCGGGCAAAAGGCCAGGGTGCCTAAAATGGCTGTCATGTACACATGGGTACAGGCCTTTGCTGGCAGAGGGATGCAGTCAATGCTTTACGGTATTCATGGTGCGTGCAGGGAGAGGAGTGGGAAAAGGGAAATGAACGTTGCTTATGTACATCAATATTTCTAATTTTCTACAGTTGGTCCCATTCCAAATTAGGAAAAGGTCATCGATATATCTGACCCACAGTATAATTCGATCAAGTTCTTCCTGTTCATTGTTGTTCCATACTAGCATTTTTTCCCAATAGCCCATGGTGATATTGGCGTAATTGGGAGAGAAAGAAATTCCCATGGCCGTGCCACATTCTTGCTTGTACAGTTCGCCATTGAATAAGAATACATTGTTTGTCAAGCATAGCTCTATCATTTTTAGGAGCATCGTTGTGTGTTGCAGTTCCTTGATGTTACGTTGGTGTAGAAAATATTTGCATGCTTTCAAACCTATTTCATGCCTTATTGAGGTATATAGTGACACGGTGTCTATTGTCACTAAAAGATAACTTGGATTCCATGGTATATCCATTAAGATTCTCAGAAAGTCTCCGGTGTCCTTTAAATACGATGGCATGCTTTGGGCAATCGGAGCGAGAAAGTTATCAACATACCTTGAGACCTTTTCATACAATGAATCACATGAGGACACAATGGGTCTCCCTGGTGGATGAATCAGTGTCTTGTGGATTTTTGGTAAAAAATAGATATACGGAGTGATTGGATGTTCCGTAGTCATATATTTTCTCTCGTCTTCATTTATCAGTCCCTTTGCCTGCCAGGCTAGTAATTGTTCCTTAAGATCGGACATCATTTTTCCTATGGGATTCGTTTTCAACTTGCTGTAATGTTGTGGGACCTTAAGTTGACGTTCCGCTTCTTGAATATAATCCTTGGTGTCCAGGATAACGATATTTCCCCCTTTGTCGGCGGGTTTTATCGTTATGGTAGCATTGTTCATCAGATTTTGAATTGCCTTTCTTTTTTTAGTTGATAGATTTTGTCTCTTGTTGTCTTTAACTTTGATGCAGTATTAAGAACATATATGTGTAAAAAGCCCTAAGTGAAAATAACTTAAGATGCTTTAGTACTATACTTATACAACCAGAGCACACCAGTCCTTTGTTTTAATTTTAATTTTAATTTTATTGTTTGCAACATATTGCTTGATAAACTACATATCCCATAATGCCACTTAATGGCTAAGATGGGGCAGTATATAAACAAAAAGCAAAAAAGGACTTGCTGACCGTGAGAAAAGCCGTGAGGCTGAAACGCGTCGGTGGAGTGTTTGTGTGATTAAAGCTTCGTAAAAAGTATCCAGTTGTGCCGCCCTCTTTGTTCTAAAATTAATACGGGGCTATGATCCAGCCCTCGGGTTGAGCACACACTGCGGAGCGCTCTCAGGCTTGAAAGGATCGCTTTGGATTGATATATATATATATATATATATATATATATATATATATATATATATATATATATATATATATATACATATATATATACAAAAAAGATATAAATATATATGTCATGTGATCAAGGCTCCAGGGAGCCGAAACGTTATGACGACTACAAGGTGTAGTAGATGCAGCATGGGAAGGGAACAGGTGACAAGGTTTAGTAGATGCCGCGTGGGAAGGGAACAGGTATGATGTATACAGCCAGCTGGAGCGCAAGGCATATGGCAGAAGGCTTGAGAGGGCTGGTATGTGTAGAGAGAACCAAATAGTGGCTTTTGCAGTATGATCATCCTTCAGCACAGTCAGAAAGTCAGTGAGCAAACTAACAAGAGTGGATATGATGCAGATGTGTCTACAGAAGTCGAAAGAATGCTGCCCTAGCATCTAAAAAGGTGACCAGGAGGTGGAAAAGTGGGCTCTTATGCAAACCCAAAACATGGTCTGAAAGAAAAGGTTTAAATACACCTAGAGCCTAACCGATCCCTTTTTCTACGTGCAGGCAGGGGCTCTCAAGCCTAATTGCTCCCGGACAACGTCGGGACGGGCTGCTAATATATATATATATATATATATATATATATATATATATTCTCCGTATTCCTTTCTCCTCGAGGTTTACTCCTCAGAACCAGAAAAAGCAAAAACTCCTGTTTATTAGTGCAAATATTGATTTATTTTTCAGTGCATGGCCGCCATGAGGTGTTTTGAACCTCCCAGGGTTCTTGATCACATGACAAACCACGTCATTTCTCCCCACTTTTATGTTTCCCATCATTCTTTTTTCTCTTTCTTAGTGAAACTAGAAAACAGACTATGTTTGTTTACATCTGCATTTAACAATTATCATCTAGATATACCAATAGTCGTTTTGTTTACAACATACAATTGCTTAAATGCAGCTCGTTATCAAATCTTATATGTTCATTGTTTAAGCACTAGTTACTGATGTTTATCAAATCCTTAGTACCATTAAATCAGCTGTGCCTTATTTCCACACACAACTTACTTACATACGCACATAATTCCTAAAAATCATGATTTAAATTAGCAAACATCATCAACTTTGTATAAAATACACACTTTGGGGCTTATTATGATTGCGGTTTTCCCGCATCCTCTGGGCCGGCGGAAGCCACCGCCGGCCCGGAGGATGCGGGAAAACCGAGGCTGACCCTCCACAGACCCACCGCCAAATTAGGATGGCTGGTGGGTCTGGTATTCCGTCCGCAGCTTTTCCGCCGCGGTCGCCTTCCGACCGCGGCGGAAAAGCTCTAACATTTCTGGCGGTGTCTATCAGACATCGCCAGGCATATTAGGATGTCTGCACTTCTATGCTTTTCCACGGTGGCTTTTCCGCCGTGGAAAAGCATACGGACCTTCACTTCGGGGGCCCGTTGCGGGCCCCCTGGGTGAAGGGGTGGTGGGGGGGCACATGGGGGGGTACCTATGGTGCCCCCCTGCATTTGCGTGAACAAAGCAGCAGGCACCGCGCGGTGCCTGCCGCTTTGTGCACGCAAATGCCGTGCATGCATTTTTAACATTGATGCGGGTGCAGCTTGAAACTGCACCCGCCGCAATGTTAAAAATAGAGAATGTGACCGCCACCCTAGCGGTCACATCCTAATCTGCACAGAGGGAACGCCGCAGCCCATGCGGACGTTCCCTCCTACTCTGGGGTCGTGGACAGACTCAAGTCCGTCCGCGATCCTAATGACCCCCTTAGTTAAAATAGTATAAATACATATTTAAAATGATGCCGTGCTCCAAGT